>NW_026521710.1:0-8166 GCF_021234435.1 Artibeus jamaicensis
GCCAAGATGGAGAAGTAGATGGAGGATCCACCTCGCCTCTGTGCACAACCAAATCTAAGAACAACTATTTTTTTTTTAATTTATTTATTTATTTTTTTAAATTTTATTTAGTTACTTTTCAAGTACATTTTTTTTTCTCTTCCCCCCCCCCTTGGTCTCCCCCCTCCCTCCCTTTCCCCCCACCCCCCAGTCCTCATCTCTGTGTCTTTCATACTTGTTCCTCAAAATCCTCCCCCTTTTTCCCCTTAATTCTTCCCTCTCCCCTCTGTTCGCTGCCCACTTGTTCTCTATTTCAGCGTCTTTGTTTTTATTCTGTTTGCTTGTTTGTTTTGTTCTTTAGCTTCCTGTCAAAGGTGAGATCATATGGTATTTGTCCTTCAATGCCTGGCCTATTTCACTCAGCATAATGCTTTCAGTTCCATCCATGTTGTTGCAAAGGTAGTAGTTCCTTCTTTCTCTCTGCTGCATAAAATTCCATGGTGTATATGTACCACAATTTTTGGATCCATTCATTTACTGATGGGCACCTAGTTTGCTTCCAACTCTTGGCTATTGTAAATTGTGCTGCTATGAACATTGTGGTGCATAGGTTCTTTGAAATTGATGTTTTAGGATTCTTGGGGTATAATCCTAGCAGTGGAATTGCTGGGTCAAAAGGCAGGTCAATTTTTGTTTTCTGAGAAAATTCCATACTGTTTTCCATAATGGTTGTACCAGTCTACAATCCCACCAACAGTGAACTAGGTCCCCTTTCCCTCTCCAACATTTGTTGTTTGTTGCTTTATCTATTATAGCCATCCTGACTGGTGTAAGTGGTATCTCATTGTGGTTTTAATTTGCATCTCTCTGATAGCTAACGATATTGAGCATCTCTTCATCTGTCTCTGGATATTCTGTATGTCCTCTTTAGAGAAGTGTCTGTTCAAGTCCTTTTCCCATTTTTAATTGGGTTCGATGTCTTCCTAGAGTAGATCGTGTAAGTTCTTTGTATATTTTGGAGATTAAACCTTTGTCTGGGGTATCATTGGCAAATATGTTTTCCCATACAGTGGTTGTCTTTTTAATTTGATACTGTTTTCTTTAGCCATGCAACTTTTTATTTTGATGAGATCCCATTTGTTTATTCTTTCCTTTATATTCCTTGCTCTAGGGCACATATCCTTAAAAATGTTGCTGCGTGGAATATCTGAGATTTTCTTGCCAATGTTCTCCTCTGGGACTTTAATGGTGTCATGGCTTATATTTAAGTCTTTTATCCACCTTGAATTTATTTTGGTGTATGGTGTAAGTTGGTGCTCAAGTTTCATTTTTGCAGTAGCTGTCAGTTCTCCCAACACCATTTGCTGAAGAGGCTATCTTTACTCCATTTTATGTTACTGCCCCCTTTGTCGAATATTAATTGACTGTGGGGTTGGGTTGATTTCTGGGCTCTCTGTTCTGTTCAGTGGTTGTCTGTTTTTATGCCAGTACCAGGCTGTTTTGATTACGACCTTGTAATACAGTTTGATATCAGGTATTGTGATCCCTCTCTACTTTGTTCTTCTTTCTCAAAAGAGCAGCTGCTATTCGGGCTCGTTTATGATTCCATATAGAATTTTTTGAAGTGTTTGTTCTATGTCTGTGAAATACGCCATTGGTGCTTTAATAGGTATTGCATTGAATCTGTATATTACTTTGGGTAGTATGGACATTTTGATGATGTTAATTCTTAATCCATGAACATGGTATATGTTTCCATTTGTTTGTGTCTTCCTTGATTTCTTTCTTCAGTGCTGTGTAGTTTTCTGCATGCAAATTCTTTTACCTCTTTGGTTAGGTTTATTCCCAGATATTTTGTTTTTCTTTTTGCTATATGAATGGGATTTTTATGATTTCTGCTTCTGTGATTCATTGTTTGTATACAAAAATGCCTTTGATTTCCTGGATATTGACTGACTTTGTATTGCTGTTTTGCCAAATTCATTACTTAGTTTGAGCAGTTTTTGGGTAGAGTCTATAGAAGTTTTCCATACTTACACTATCATGTCATCTGCAAACAGTGACAATTTTGTTTCCTCCTTTCCTATTTGGATGCCTTTTCTTTACTTCCTGCCTGATCGCTGTAGCCAAAACTTCTAATACTATATTGAATAGAAGTGGTGAAAGTGGACATCCTTGTCTTGTTCCTGATCTTAGTGGAAAAGCTTTTAGTTTTTCCCATTGAGTATGATATTGGCTATAGGTCTCTCATATGTGACCTTTATTGTTTTGAGAAATGCTCCCTGTATTCCCATTTTGCACAAAGTGTTTATCATAAATGGGTGTTGTACCTTATCAAAAGCTTTTTCTGCGTCTATTGATATGATCATGTGGTTTTGTCTTTGCTTTTGTTTATGTGATGAATTACATTTTTACTGTTTTACGAATATTTGAACCATCCTTGCATCCACAGGATGAATACTTAGTCAGGGTGTATAATCTTTTGGATATATTGTTGGATGCGATTTGCTAATATTTTATTTGAGGATTTTAGCGTCTGTGTTCATCAGCAATATTGCCTAGAAGTTTTCTTTCTTTGTTGTATCTCTATCTGGTTTTGGAATTAGGATGATGCTGGCTTCATAAAAGGGAGTTAGGGGAGTTTTCCATCCTTTTGGATTTTTTGAATAGTCTGTGAAGAATGGGGGTTAGCTCTTCCTTAAATGCTGTAGAATTCTCTCTGTGAATCCATCTGGTCCAGGGCTTTTGTGTGATGGGAGTTTTTGATTACTGCTTCAATTGCTTTTGCTGTTATTGGTCTATTCAGGTGTTCTACTTCCTTTTCATTGAGTTCTGGGAGTTATATTTTTCTAGAAGTAGTGTCCATTTCCTCTAGGTTCTCAAATTTCTTGGCCTTCAGTTCTTCGCAGTAATTTCTTACAATCCTCTTATTTCTGTGGTACTCAGTTGTAATCTCTCCTCTTTCATTTCTGATTGTGTTTATTTGTGTCCGTTCCCTTCTTTCTTGATGAGCCCTACTTAAAGGCTTGTCTATTTCATTTTTTTTTCAAAGAACCAACTCCTGGATTCATTGATCTTTAGGGTGTACTTTTAGTCTATGTCATTGACTGCTCTGATCTTTTAGTTATTTCCTTCCTTCTACTTGCTTTGGCTGTTTTTGTTGTTGTTCCTCGAGTTCTTGCAGTAGAGTAAGTTCATTTGTTTTGAAATGTTTCTGTTTTCTTTAGGTAGGCCTGTTGCTATAAACTTCCCTCTACAGGACTGCCTGGCTGTATCCCATAAGTTTTTGGGTTGTTGTGAGATCATTTCATTTGTTTCCAGAAACTTTTGATTTCTTCTAATTTCATTCTTGACCCATTCATTGTTTAATAACTTATACCGTTCAGTCTCCATGATTTTGGGTGTTTTGGGTTTTTCACTTTGAGGTTGGTTTCCAGTTTCAGTCCCATATGGTCAGAGAAAATGCTTGGTATGATTTCAATATTCTTGAATTTATTTGAGGCTTGTTTTGTGCCCTATCATGTGATCTATCTTTGAGAATGTCCCATGTGCATTTGAAAAGAATGTGTATTTAGCTTCTTTGGGGTGAAAGAGCTCTGTATATATCAGTTGAGTCCCATTTCATCAAGGTTGTTGTTTAATGCCACAATGTCTTGTTGATATTTTGTTTGGAAGATCTGTCCATTTTTTATGAGTAGGGTGTTAAAATCCCCACTATAATTGTGTTACTGTCTATATCTTTCTTGAATTCCTCTAAGATTTTCCTTATATATTTTGGTGCTCTATGTTGGGTGCATATATATTTATGATGTTAATGTCTTCCTTGGGTGGATTCTTCCCTTGGGTATTGTAGTGACATGTCACTCTTTATAATCTTTTTTTGAAGTCTATTTTTCTGATATGAGAATTGCTCCCCCAGCTTTTTTTCTTGTCCATTTGCTTGGAAAATTTGTTTCCAGCCTTTGATTTTAATTCTGTGATGGTCTTTGTCCTGTGGGTCTCTTGTAGGCGGCATATGTGTGGGTCATACTTTCTTATCCATGGCTATTCTGTGTCTTTTGATTGGAGCCCATTTAATCCATTTACATTTAAGGTTATTATTGATAGGTACTTATTCATTGCCATTTTTGTACCTGTGTTCCTCTCTTATCTCTTTTCCTTCCTTTCCTTAAAGTAAAATTTTAAAGTATTTCTTGTAGAGCTGTTGGTAGCAGCAAATTCTTTTAGACTTCTTTTGTCTTGGAAGCTCTTTATTGGCCTTCTATCTTGATTACAGAGCCTTATAGAGCAAAATGGCCTTGGTTGCTTGGGCCTCTGTTTCTCATTACTTGGAATATTTCTTGCCAATCTCTTTCTAACTTGCTTGGTGTTTCCATTGAGAAGTCAGTGGCTAACCTTATTGGGATGCCCTTGTATGTTATTTCTTTTTCTCCCTTGCTGCCTTTAGATTCTCTCTTTGTCTTGGAAGTTTGCCATTTTAATGATGATGTGTCTTGGGTGGGTCTTTGGGTTCCTCTTGAATGGGACTCTGTGAGATTCCTGGATTTGTGTGACTTTTTCTTTTGTCAAATTGGGAAATTTTCTCTCTTTACTCTTTCAAATATGTTTTCTATCCCTTGTTCTTCTTCTTCCTCCTTCTGGTATTTATTATTCGGATATTATTACGTTTCATATTGTCTTGCATTTCTCTTAACTCTTCATTCTTTCTGAGCCTCTTTTCCCTTTCCTGTTCTTTCTTTTACTTTTTTGTCCTCCAATTCACTAATCCGTCTTCTGTTTCATCCACCCCTATTTTTAATGCTTTCCACTGTTTTAATTTAGAAAATTGTGTTCTTCATTTCCTCTTGGCCCTTGCTAATAATTTCCATTTTCTTTTCATGTTGATATAGTTCAGAGTGAGATCATTGTAACTTCCCTATGTAGTTTCTGGTAGCTGATTGTGAGCTCTTTGAACTGCAAGTCACCAATGCTTTGAATTCAGTATCTGATAGTTGACTTGCCTCCCTGTTTCATCTAACATTCTTTCTGAGGATTCCTCCTTTCCTTTCATTTGGGGATTGTGTTTCTGTCTTCCCATTCATTTGTGAGACTCTTCTTGTTAGCCTCAGCTTCTTAGATTAATCTGTTTTGACACCCTGGGGTTATGGTATGAACTTTTGTGGTGGGAATGCCTGTGAATTTCAATGGTGCAGCCTCTTTTGGTTATCCTGTTGTTCTCTGCTTCCACCTACTCAAATATGCAGCAGCAACTCTCCTACAACAATGTGCAATTTGTCTCTCTGGCTCTACTATTGGGAGGCCTCTTCTATGGGTCCAGCTCTGGTCTTTTTATACTTTCAAGTTGATTGTGACTCTTGTGGGTAAAAGGAAGAAATGATAAGGAAAGAAATAAAAGGAAGAAAAAAAAAAATGGTAGGGAAATGGAAGAAAAGAGCAATAAGTTTAGAAAGAAAAAAAAAGAAATAAAACAGAAAATCCGGGAAAAGAGGACAAAAGTATGGAAAGATGAAACAGTAATAAAGTTAAAAATAACAGATTACTTTAAAAAAAAAAAAGATAAGAAAGGAATGGAGAAGGAAGAAAGGTGAATAAAAATAAAATAAAGTAAAAAAACCAGAAACAAAAAATGCACCAAAATAATCTCTCAAAAACAACCTCAAAAAAAGGAATGTCACTTGTTGGCTTCAAAAGCAGACAGGTTTTTCTCGTTGCAGTTGGCTGTGAGGGTCGATTGTTGTGTTTTTCAATGCCCCTCTCAGGATCCAGACACTTGGCGCCTCTCCCACAGCTCCCTACAATGGGGAACTGGGACTTTCTCCCTCCCCCCCCAGGGGTTACCATAGTCTGGTTTGCTGTGTTTGGCAAGCTCACACCCGGCCCTAGTTGCCTGGTTCCCTCGGGATTGAGCACAGGCCTGCCCCCGTTCATTTGGGAGGCCCCAGACCCACTCTACCCCAGTTGGGCTTGCCAATTGGTGTAGGAAGCAGACCAGGCTGTCGTGTCTACTGGATTCAGAGCCCCAGGCTGTACCTCTGAGTTCTCCTGGGCTGGGACACAGAGTTGGTTGGGGCCCTTTGTCTCCAGCACCCTCTCTGTAAACTCTATCAAACAGTCTCTCCTGGTCCCCCCCATGTGCTTGGCCAGAAGGGGGGGGGGTTGAGGGTCTCAGCTCTTTTCCCAGGACCCCTCAGCGTCCCGGGCTTCCAGATAGTCTGAGGAGTGACTGGAAGCCGAGGGAGCCGATCTGAGGACTGGCGCAGAACTAGAAACTCCTGTGTGCTCCGTCATGGCACGCTGCGTGGTGTATCCCTTCTGCTCCTGTGTTGTCTGGGTCCCCTGGCCAACCTCTGGCAAAAAAAACCAAAAAACCCTAGGGATGTAGCAGCACACCCGCGGGTGCGTCCCATTGACGGAGGCTGAGAATCTCCTCTGCTCCCCTCTCGTTTGGGTCTCTTGGCGGTCTGGGCCAAAAATCCTAGGGAGGAGCTTTCTGGCGCTGAGAACGAGAACAACTATTTTTAACAGCAGTCACAACCAAACCACCGGAAAATCGACAATACAGTAAAGGACAACTGAATACTCGGCTGGACCGTACGAGGAGCGGGGAGCCAGTAGCAGCAGGTTGGCAGAAAAAATTCCAGCGTGCGCGGCGCACAGGCAGCCGAGGGCACTGATCGCCAGGCTGTGCCGGGCGCACAGGAAGAGGCGCGGCGATCCAGGTGTCGGTCGCGCGCATTTAGTGCGGAGAAGCCAGTGAGAGGGGGAAGCCGGCTCGGGGCAGCAGGCTGCGCGCTATTCCCAATCGGATAAACCCCAAGGCGTGCCGGAGTTGCTAGCTGGGCTGGAGAGGAACGCCATTGCTCCCCTCTCCCCCGCCCCCACACCGCGTCACAAACCAGCGACCTGGGTCGCCGTCCTGGTAAACAACTAAGGCTTCGATCCGCTCACTTAACAGCACGAACAGACCAAAAATGGCTCTAGGAACTCAGAGCCCCAGAACCGATAGACTAGAAGTGATGAAGAAACTAGCCAGTCTTTCAGATGCACAGTTCAAAACACTGGTTAGCAGGGATCCCTTACAAGAACTGGTTGACTTTAGCCACAAATTAGAGAAACATGTGGGAGCTAATTAATTGAAATGAATGGGGATTACCAAAGATTCCAATAGTAATGGAAGAAAATTGGGACTCAAATCAAGGAGAGAACCAGACGGAAGAAAAAAATGATAAAACAGAGAAAAGGAATGAAGAAATAAGAATTCAGAAAAATGAGGAGAAGATTAGGAACCTAGGACATCTTTAAACGTTCAACATCCGAATTATAGGGGTACCAGAAGGGGGAAAGGCACAACCACAGTTGAAAAATTATTTGAACAAATAATAAAGGAGAAATTTCCCCAAGATGGCAAAGGAAATAGAACTTCCGAGAAATCCAGGAAGCTCAGAGTCCCAAAGAGTTGAGGACTCAAGAAGGAACACACCAAGGCACATCATAATTACATTAGCCAAGATTAAAATGAAGGAGAGAATCTTAGAAGCAGCAAGAGCCCCAGGGGACAGTCACCTACAAAGGAGTTCCCATCAGACTGTCAGCTGATTTCTCAAAGAGACACTTACAGGCAAGAAGGGGCTGGAAAGAGGTATTCCAAGTCCTTGAAAACCAGATCTACAACCAAATTGCTATACCCTTAAAACTTTCATTTAGAATGGAAGGACAGATAAAGTGCTTCTCAGATAAGATCAAATTAGGTTCATCATCAAAGCCGTATATGAAATGTTAAAGGGACTTACCTAAGAAAAGAAGATAAAAAAGATGGTGGTGAAAGGACAGCAAACTCACAGTTATTAAGAACCACACCTAAAACAAAAGCAAACTAAGAGGATAGCTAGATCCAGGAGCAGAACCATAGAAATGAAGATCTCAGGAGGGTTAGCAATAGGGGAGTGGGAGGAGGGGAGGGGGGAGGAAAGGTGCCAGAAAATAAGTAGCATAGACAGTAGATAGAAAATACATAGGGAGGGTAAGAATAGTAGAAATACAGAATCTAAAGAAATTGAGACACATGTTCATGAACTAAAGGGGAAATGGTGGGGGGAGGGTATGCAGGGGCGGAGGGGAAGGGAGGGGGGAATAGAGCAAGTATAATGGCATAATCAATAAAAATAAATTTAAAAAAAAGACCATGTT
>NW_026521711.1:0-1542 GCF_021234435.1 Artibeus jamaicensis
GCAGACATGTTTTTTTCTGCCACTTTTTTCAGCCACTAGTGCCCGGTGCTGCCTTCTTTATCTGAATAGCACCTTAACCACCCAGAGTGTCCATTTGCACCCAAAAGTCTATTCCAGCAGGAACATTTCCACAGTGCAAACTATACTGTCACACAGTTACTGTTTGTTTGAGAGATACAAATCATTTATTATGAAAACAATCAATTTTGCATTTGAAATACAAAATATATAAAAGGATTGAAATTATATAAAGTATGTTTCTTGCTCTCATTGCAGCTTATCTAGCAATCAGTAATAAAAGATAACTAGAAAGTCCTTATATTTAAAAATTATGAAATACACTTCTGAATAACCCGTAAATTAAATTACAATTGCACTTAAACCATAATTTAAACGGAATGATAATAAAAATTGTACATAAAAATACTCTGGGAAAAAGTACTGATAAATACACACATTAGGGAGAAAGCCTGAAAATTCACAAATTTTGCATATTACAAACCTGGAATGATAAATCCAGAGAAAGTGGAAGAATGGAAAATGCAACTAGTGATATCTGGAAGGGTATATATATATTTTTCTATTAAATGATTTTTATTGTTATTCTATTACAGTTTCCCAATTTTTCCCCTTTGTCCCCCTCCGCCCATCCCACCCCACACACCCCCACCTTGTTTAGAAGCATATACACTTAATATAATAGCAGCTACTACCTATTTGGGTAGGATTTTCAATTATATTTATTTTTCTATACAATTTAAGTAAACAGCACCAACAACAACAAAAAAGGCTGTCTCGGGGCTTAAAAAGTACAACGGGAAAACATGGCATAATTTTCAAATAATAATAGTCTAGTCTGTTGTGGTGACAACACCAGAGGCCTTTCTTTGCTCACCCAGCCTTTCCAATTTTCACTTCTTCATGTGCAAATACAGCCCAGCAAAGAGGAAATGAAGGTCTAGACCAGAAGTCGTGTACATGAGCAGAGAAGCCCTAAGCAGCTCAGCAGGAGAGGGAGTTTGCCCCAGGGCTGCCCCACTTCAGGGCCTCCTCACAGCCCTGATGCTACATAACTAAGAAGCAGCAGTATTGAGTTGATACACAGTGTGCTGCTTCATAATTCACCTGTGACAATACTGAGCTTCTGAAGAACCATTCTGTACTCACGACCATTCTGAATTAAAATTGAGCTATTTGCACTAAAGTTTCCTTCTTCACCACACCCCAACCTTGGAATACTTCTTGACATTGACTTGGAGCCAACGACTATACATTTATAGACATGTACAGGGACCCCACACACAAACCCTGAGACCCCAAAGCCACACCCAAAGAGACCCCATATCTGAGACCCATAGCCAAATAGATTCAAACCAAGGCCACAGACCTCAGAGACAGGACCCAGATTCATAACCAAGACTCCACAGCCAGACTCCAGAGTGGAAGCTGGACAATTAACTGTAGTTGCCAGATGCCAGACACAGAAGCTGAATCACACTATTCAGGGTTTGTAATATTCTTAATTGCATTTCTGTAAATGAC
>NW_026521712.1:0-22838 GCF_021234435.1 Artibeus jamaicensis
CAGACTTGTTACCTAGACTATCCTGACTCTAGCAGACTTGTTCAATTCAACTTCCAAAGGTAAAATCGCCATACTCAATGACTGGGATTTCTTAATGTGGCTGGATAAGAAAATGATAGAGGAAAAAAGGATAGGAGATGTATTCACTCAGCAAGTAAGTGCCTACCCACTGCCTGGCATAGACTGTCTCCAGTTGTCCAGGGGGCCACAGGTTGAAATGTCTGGAGGATCAAGCAGATCATACAGATGAGAGCAGCCCAGGTGGGCTCTGGCCACCTGACAGTGCATGCTCTACCTAAGAGTGCAGCTGCCATTTGGCTCTAAGCAAATGTTGCCAGGCAGGAATGTGGGCTCATTGTTGCCACATCTCCTGGTTTTTTAAAGAGAAGATGGGTTTCTAGATTTCTGTGTAAAATCTCAATTTTAAAATGTCTCCTATGATTTCCTCTTCTTTTAAACAAATAAGTGTTTTTATTGTTGCTCAGACAGAGTTGTCTCGATTTTCCCCTCACCACGCACCCCCCACCCGACCCCTCCCACCCTCGAAACTATCCCCTGTTGTCTTTGTCCACATGTCCTTTATACTTACTTGTTCCTTGCCGGCCCTTCCCCTATTTTCCCCCATTATCCCTTCCCCCCTCCCCTCTGGCTGCTGTCCGTTCGTTCTTTATTTCAGTGTCTCTGGTCATAGTTTGCTTGCTTGTTTGTTTTGATGACTAGGTTCCAATTATAGGTGAGATCATACGGTATTTGTCTCTCACCCCCTGGCTTATTTCACTTAGCATAATGCTCTCCAGTTCCACCCATGCTGTTGTGAAGGGTACGAGTTCCTTCTTCCTTTCTGCTGCATACTGTTCCATTGTGTCAATGTACCATAGTTTTTTTTTCACTCAAGCAACCTGGAGTCACCTAGGTTGCTTCCAGCACTTGGCTATTGTAAACTGTGCTGCTATGAACATTGGGATGCATAGGTCTTTTGGATTGGTGTTTCAGGATTCTTAGGGTATAATCCCAGTAGTGGAATTGCTGGGTTAAAAGGCAGTTCCATTTTTAATTTTCTGAGGAAATTCCATAGTGTGTTCCACAGTGGCTGCACCAGTCTGCATTCCCACCAACAGTGCTCTAGGGTTCCCTTTTCCCCACAGCCTGGCCAGCACTTGTTGTTTGTTGATTTGTTTATGATGGCCATTCTGACCAGTGTGGAGTGGTATCTCACTGTGGTTTTAATTTGCATCTCTCTGATGGCTAGTGAGAGATGGTCGGAGGTGGGGGTGGATGGAGGTGGGAATGTGGTGGTGGGAAAAGGGAGACAATTGGATTTGAACAAGAATTTAAAAATGATAAAGAAAAATAAAAAGAGAACTAAATAAATAGACGTTGCTTTTGGATCCAAAATGCATTGCAAACAATGATATCAGCCCTGGCTGGTGTGGCTCAGTGGATTGAGTACCAGCCTATGAACCAAAGGGTTGCTGGTTTGATTCCCAGTCAGGGCACGTGCCTGTATTGTGGGCCAGGTCTCCAGTGGGGGGCACACGAGAGGCACGCATTGATGTTTCTCTTTCTCTCTTTCTACCCCCACCTTCTCTAAAGATAAATAAATAAAATCTTTAAAAAACAAACCTATGCACCCTAATGTTCATAGCAACACAATTTATGATTTTCTCTTAAAGCCCTACACGTGGGTCAAACAAAACATCCATGCAGGCTTTCTTTGGCCAATCAGATGCCAGTTTGATTCTAGTCCAGTGTGTATTTTGCAGTGGGGGAAACTGAAGCCAGTCAGGACAAGAAGGATCAAAGGAGGGGAGACGAATTAGACCCAGAGCCTACCTTTGATGGACCCACGAAATATGAGGAAGAATCCTTATCATTTATTTATCCTGTGCCCACATAGGCAGCTAAGTACATGGAGTGCATTGAGTGAAAGGTCCAAAACTTGAGATGGCTGACATTCAGTGAAAAGATGTTTCAGAAATAGTCCCTTTAACACTTCTCTAAAGAGGACATACAGAATATCCAGAGACACATGAAGAGATGCTCAATATCGTTAGCTATCAGAGAGATGCAAATTAAAACCACAATGAGATACCACTTTACACCAGTCAGGATGGCTATAATAGACAAAGCAACAAACAACAAATGTTGGAGAGGGTGTGGGGAAAAGGGGTCCTTAGTTCACTGTTGGTGGGATTGCAGACTGGTACAACCATTATGGAAAACAGTATGGAATTTTCTCAGAAAAATAAAAATCGACCTGCCTTTTGACCCAGCAATTCCACTGCTAGGATTATACCCCAAGAATCCTAAAACATCAATTTCAAAGAACCTATGCACCACAATGTTCATAGCAGCAATTTACAATAGCCAAGAGTTGAAGCAACCTAGGTGCCCATCAGTAAACGAATGGATCAAAAAATTGTGGTACATATACACAATGGAATTCTATGCAGCAGAGAGAAAGAAGGAGCTACTACCTTTGCAACAACATGGATGGAACTGGAAAGCATTATGCTGAGTGAAATAGGCCAGGCATTGAAGGACAAATACCATATGATCTCACGTTTGACAGGAAGCTAAAGAATAAAACAAACAAGCAAACAGAATAAAAACTAAGACACTGAAATAGAGAACAAGTGGGCAGCGACCAGAGGGGAGAGGGAAGGGGAAACTTAAGGGGAAAAAGGGGGAGGGATTTTGAGGAACAAGTATGAAAGACACAGAGATGAGGACTGGGGGGGGGGGAATGGGAGAGAGGGGGGAGACTGGGCGGGGGGCAGATGGGATGGGAGAAATAGATTTAAAAAAATGTACTTGAAAAGTAACTAAATAAAATTTAATATTAAAAAAATAAAATAAACAGATGATTCATATTAAAAAAAAAGAAATAGTCCCTTTAGTTTGTACACAAGGTACCAATGCGCAATAATCAATCAGCTATTACCTGGACGTGTTTCCCAGTCTTCTGCTGATATTCCAAGCAAGCAAAGAACTGGAGATGAACTTATGTCCATCATTTGCGCCAGTACCTCCCCACATTCTTTCACACTTGTCCTGCAGGTCTGTGATGACTTCTCACCACAAGGACTCCCTCTGTCTTTTTTCCAAAAGAAAAAGACACACATTTACCCAATGTCTGCTAGGTGTTTCTCACAACACACTGAACTCTTACTGTTCATTCGTTAACTTCCATGATATTCTCCAGTCCCCTTTGCCTACTTTCATCCTTTGGGTATAATCTGTGTGTCTCATTATGAGGACAGAAAGTTCAGTTATACATGCATGGTCACTGTCTCTTTCACATCATGTTTCCTCCCTCCTTCCCTCCTCCATTGTTTTTTACCCAAGATGATTGATGATGGTTACAATGATTTTAACTCATCCTTTCTTTCCTGAGGTCTTCAGAAGGTCGATTTCTTAGATTTCTTATCTAATGCCAGATAAAGAAGCATACACTGTCACTCAGCTCATACAGCAAGACTGATGTCTACCTCATGCCTTCCTCCTTTTCCTGTTTGTTACTTAAATCAGTGATACCTAAATTCTCCCTCTCCCAGTATCTCATGAACAAGTTCACATATTCATCCAGGAAGGGAAGCAGTGTTGCCTGGAAAATGACACACCTTGCTATGCAATTGTGTTGCAAGCATGCCACAGTCCACAGTTGAGTTGGTAAAGTGAAAGTATGTTTTGAGTTAAAATATGCAGCATGAGAAGAGCAAGGAAATGAGAAATAAAGTGATGGGGATTGGGAGAAACATGAGCCTCTCTTCCCTTTACCCTTTCATTTTTCTACATCCCACCTGCCCTTTCATGCAGGGGCTTTTTGGACCTGATACTGCTGTCCTGCTCCCACATGTACTATATGAGGTCTGTCCAGAAGGTATCCAGGTATGTAATACGAAAAATAGAGGCATTTATTGAAGAAGATACAAGAAACATTGTACATGGGACAATGACACTTCAGTCATCTTCAAAGTAGGCATCTTGGGACTTCACACAGTCCTCCCAGTCACCAGTAGGTTCCCCATCATATTTTCCTGAACCTCATCGACAGTCTGAAATCTCTTCCCTTTCAAAAGTGATTTTAGTTTTGGGAAAATTCAGAAGTCACAGGGTGCTAAATCTGGGTTGTAGTGGGGCTGAGTCACCTGGGTGATTTGATGTTTCACCAACACACCCTGTAGAGGGCTTGTCATGATGAAGCTGCCAATCACCAACTGCCCATAGTTGTGGTCTTCTCAATCATTTGAATACATTCTGCAGAGAAATGTTTAAGCTTAATGCAAAATTTGACAGAGGTTTTTTCCTCTACTCACTCAGTCATTTTGAATGCAATGACCACACAGTGCACATTCTCACTCAACAGCATCTACTGTCCCCCGTTTATTCTTCTCTCCCCATCACAAGGAAAATTAACTTAATGTAAATATGTCAAGTATACATGTTTAGCATTCTATAGTAGTCGCAGTGGCACCATTATTGATGTTTTCACTAACACTTTTACTTATATTGAGCATGTCTCCAGCACCTGCATTGGTGCCCCCAAACATCCTGTTTTCACTCATTTCATGGGTGCCCACATTTCATTCCTTGCTTACAGTTTAACAACCTTTACTCTAGATAAAGTACTCCAAGTACTTATGCTTCAGAATATCTTTACTGGTGAGGGCCTGCAGCTCTGTACAGTGAGTAACTCCTCAAGACGAACCTACATCAGCAGCACCTGCCAGATATCCTCTCTCATCAGAAGAATGTGTGGTCTTCATGGATTTTACTCTCAGAATAGATGCCAGGAGTATTGTCTATGTCTTAACTTAGTCTCATTTCCCCATTGAGCAAGGCATGTAGTTAGTTGTTCAGGCTGGAGGAGTGTTGCACAGGTTTATGCCCCTCACATAGCATTCCAAGCCATATTTCAAGTTCTCTGAAGTCTCAGGGAGCATATCTTTTTGGGTTTGGGTACAGACATACCTATGCCTGTATGCCTTTTTGATTGGCAGCTCATTTGGTCTTTAACCAGGAGAGGCATCAACTCAGTGGCTTTCTTTTCCAGAGAGTCCAGGCAAAGCCTCCTCCAAAAGTTTCCTGGTGAACCTTTGACACTTCATCCTGTTTAATTTTTGTTTTGCTTTTAGTATCTTATGATAAGAAAACAACATGAGATTGCCGTCTTTACAAATTTTTAAGTGCACAATAGCTCTTATACAAAGCATCAAAAATAGACAAACTGTAGAAGCAGACAAGAAAATAGTCGTTTCTAGGGGACAGAGGAAGGGAAATATAGAGAGGTGTTGTTTAATGGGTATAAAGTTATAGTTATACAAGATGAGATGTTCTAGAGATCTGTTGTGTAACATAGTGCCTATACTTAACAATGAAGGACATATTATTAAGTGAGAAAAGGCCAGGTGGGGACTTCTATGTAGATTGTGTAGCATTTATCTAAGAAGAAGAAAGGAGTGTACTAAATGTCTCTCTGATGAGGTACATATCCAATGGCCTGGTAAAACCAGTGGCCATTTTCCTTTAGCTTTTCAGAAATGTGTTGAATACACCCTTGCATGAATTTTGCTTCTTCTGGTGTCCCCATGTTTCACCTTCACCCAATTTTGGCAGTCTCTGAGAACACACATTCAACAATAATGAATTTTTAAAAATATATATTTTATTGATTATGCCATGACAATTGTTCTATTTCCCCCTTCGTTCCCCTCCACTCTGCACACCCCCTCCACACCATTCCCCCCCCTTTAGTTTATCACCACGTGTCTTAGGTTCTTTTGATTCTATATTTCCCATACTATTCTTGCCCTCCCCCTATCTATTTTCTACCTACCGTCCATGCTACTTATTCTCTGTACCTTCTCCCCCATTCTCCTTCTCCCACTCCCATGTTGCTAACCCTACATGTGATCTTCATTTCTATGGTTCTGCTACTGATCTAGCTGTTCTCTTACTTTGCTTTTGTTTTAGGTGTGGTTGTTAATAACTGTGAGTTTGCTGTCCTTTCACTGTTCATATTTTTTATCTTCTTTTTCTTAGATAAGTTTCTTTAACATTTCATATATAAGGGCTTGGTAATGATGAACTCCTTGAATTTGATCTTATCTGAGAAGCACTTTATCTGTGCTTCCATTCTAAATGAAAGCTTTGCTGGATAGAACAATCTTGGATGCAGGTCTTTGGATTTCATGACTTGGAATACTTCTTTCCAGCCCCTTCTTGCCTGGAAGGTCTCTTTTGAGAAATGAGCTGACAGTCTGATGGGAACTCCTTTGTAGGTGACTGTCCCCTTATCTCTTGCTGCTTCTAGGATTCTCTCCTTCATTTCAATCTTGGCTAATGATGATGTGCCTTGGTGTGTTCCTCCTTGGGTCCAACTTCTTTGGGACTCTCTGAGCTCCCTGGATTTCCTGGAAGTCTATTTCCTTTTCCAGATTGGGGAAGTTCTCCTTAATTATTTGTTCGAATAAATTTTCCACTCGTGGCTTTTCCTCTTCTTCTTCTGGTATCCCTATAATTTGGATTTTGGAATGTTTAAAGATGTCCTGGAGGTTCCTAAGCCTCTCCTCATTTTTTTGAATTCTTGTTTCTTCATCCTTTTCTGTTCGGTCATTTTTTTCCTTCCTTTTGGTCCACTCCCTTAATTTTAGTCCCAATTTCCTTTCCATTACTATTGGTTTCCTGTGGGTTTCCCTTCATTTCAATTAGTTTAGCCTTCATATGTTGCTCTAATTTGTGACTAAAATCAACCAGTTCTGTGAGGATCCTGATCACCAGTGTTTTGAACTGTGCATCTGAAAGTTTGGCTATTTCTTCATCGCTTAGATTTATTGGCTCTGGGCTCTGAGTTCTTCTTGAGCCATGTTTTGATCTGTTCGTGCCTGTTACATATGAGGAGTGGAGCCTTAGGTGTTCACCAGGGCAGGGCCACCCAGGTCACTGGTTTTTGACTTTTTATGTGGGGGCGGGTCAGAGAGGCCACCCAGGTGGCTCGTTTGTGATGCTGTATGTGGGGGCAGGGTCAGAGAAGGACAACAGCGGTCCCCTCTGCGGCTTCCTGCAGTTGGGGCCTGCATGGTCTGTCTCACCACTCGCTCCTTCACTGGTTTATTTGCGTGCAAATGTGTGACTGTGGTCAGCCCTCAGTGAGTCTACTGCCTTGCGCCCTCAGTGGGTCCACCCGCTACTCCACACCTGGGATCCTCCTATGGCTGCTGGCGTGCCTGGGTCAGTCTAGTGGATCTTTCCTGCCCGATCCTGCTCTGCTGTTGGCTCTGCCCCTCTTACCGGTTTGGCTGAATGGTTCGTTGTTGTCAGACTTCCATATAGTTCAATTTTCTGTGGTTTGGCTGCATTTTTGTTGCTAAAACTTTGTTGTTTTTAAACTTGGTTGTGTGAGAAGGTATAGTGCTTCCACCTACGCCTCCATCTTGGCGGATGTCTCAAGACTTTTTAAAAAAGATTTTTCATTTATTCATGCCCTGGCCACACCTGAAAATTCATTCTGTTCAATATTTGTTTCAGGTCATTCCATTAAAAAAATTAATACTTAGTACTTTTCCCAGACGTTAAGGTATTTGTGCTCACAAACTAGTGGTAGCAGCCCTTTACAGCTCTATAGTGTCAGTGATCTACTTTACAAAAGCTATCATCCTGGGCAAGGGTTGAAAGCAGTGGAATGCTGGAGGAGACTCTTACTTGAACATAAGAGCCAACTGTTAAAAGTTTCAGGAATTTTGCAAGTCAGGTATTAGTAGCACCTGTTATTAAAAAACTAATTTATATTTTAAAAATTTATATAAGAAAACTAATTTCTTGAAGATGGCAGCAGAGTAAGACAAAGGATTTCGCTTCTCCCCAGGCACCGGAGAAAAACCGGGCTTATCTGCAGAGGAGCGCCGTGGACAGCCAACAGGGACCCATCATATAGGAGGGTAGGACTCCAGAAATTGGAGCAGACTCTGAATGACCAGACAGTGAGGAGAGACGGCTGCAGGTCAATAAGTTCCGAGGGAACGGTGCAGAGGCCACAGGCCCTCCGCCTGGCCTCGCCAGGGCCCAGGCCTCGCCAGGGCCCAGGTTGGTCCGCCTCAGTCTCTGGGAGTGCCTCAGTCTCTGGGAGCCAAAGGCTGGCTCAAGGACCTTGGGAGAGAGCCAGTCACCAGCTCCTTCTCTACCCGGCCAGGCGCAGTTTGAAAAACGCCAAAAGAGATCTGTTTGTTTGGAGTATGAGGGAGAGGAGTGTGTATGAAAAAGCAAAACAGAGAGCTTTGATCACATGTGGAGTCTGTGGACTCCGGCTTGAGAGAATTGAGAGTCACCCTTGCGTCCCCCGTTGCACTGGGCCTGGGCCGGATCTGCTGAGTCTGCCATGAACTCTGGGTGCTGGGAACCGAGGGCTGACTGCAAGGCCCCTGGGAGAGAGCCAGTCATCAGCTCCCTACCTACCCAGCCAGGTGCAGTTTGAAAAATGCCAGGAGAGATCTGTATGCTTGGATTGTCAGAGAGAGGAGGGGGTATGAGGAAGCAAATCAGAGAGAATTGATAACACATGGAGTCTGTGGTCGCCAGCTTGGGAGAATCGAGAGTCACCTTTGCGATCCCACATAGCACTGGGAAAGGTTCTTCCCCAGGCCAGAAGGACCAGAGAAGCCCGGATGGAACGCACGTCCACACCCCCGGCCAGGACTGTGAATCCTGGGGAAAGTCTGCTTTCAGTGGGATGCTGAGGAGAGGATTTTGGGAGAGCAATTGTGAGACTGGCTGAGTTCGCCAAGAAGGGAGAAAAGCAGCACTAATCAACCCTCAGACTGCTGCAGCTAGTGTGACCAGAAGAAAAGGCTTGACCAGCTTGAAACCAACAAGAGGTTTTTTTTAAATAATCTTTTATTTTTTAAACTTTATTATTGTTTTATCTTTCAGCACTTTTACCCTCTCTCTTCTTGTTTCATTCCTTTTCCTTTCTTTCCAAACCTAGCACTTTCTCCTCCCTTCTGCTGCCTTCTTTTTTCTTTTCGACCCCCTCACCCCCAAGTAAGATAAAAGACTTGGAACGGCGAAAAGACCAGAGTTGGACTTAAAGAGGGGACATCCCAACAGTAGAGACAGAGAGACAAAATTCACTTTGCTATAACAGAAAAACTACAAGTTACTGCATATTTTATTTTTTCATTATTATTACATCTTTTATTTTAATAGTATCTCTGTATTCCTCCTCTTTCTGTATAGTCTTCTTTACCTTGGCTGGATATATAGTATCACTTGACATGTTTCCCCTTCCCCTCAACCATAGGGTATTGCTAATTTACTGTCCTTTACTTCCCCTTGCCCAGTGAGCAAATTATTGAAAGTCCAGTACTCCCTAATCTTGGTATATCATAGGTTCTGTGGTATGATTGTTGCTCTAATATTATTGTTAATAATAGTTGTTGCATGCTGTTGTAAATACTACACAACACCCTCCCCCCAGATCTTAGCTCACTACATTGTTGCCTGAATTATAATACTGCAGTGGTTGACTCTGTTCCATCTCACACTACACCTATTTACCGTCCCTTATTCTTACCTTACCTCAGAATCTGACCTCCCTCAACCTCACTCCTTTCTGGATCCAAATCACAAGACTTCCCTTCCCAACAAGAGCCTTATCTTCCTTTGACCCTTTGTGAAAAGTGGATAGGTGGGTTGAAGATTACGGTTGTTGCTGTACATAGTCGGGGAGCACCTATCTCTTCTCTACCGGCTGCTACTGTAAATATCATAGAATATTCTCCTGCTGTCATAAACCAGTTTGCCTGCCCCTCCAACTGATCACAAAAAAAGAATAGGTGGAAGCAGTGAACACCAAAATACACAAAGGAAGAGGAAAACCAATAACAAAGGAACTACCAACAGATAACAACAGAGGCACATGAAGGAGGGAGTAGAAACCACACAAACCTCAACCTAAGACATACCTGGAAATACAACTAAATACTGGAAAAACATCCCAGGGCAAACAACTGAACAAGAGCAAAACAGAATCTTCAAAACCCTTTATATGCAGAAGAACTAGCTTCAACACGACCCGCCCTCACCAGCACAGCAAATTAAAATGAGGAGGGGACACAGGGACCATCAGTTCACCAGCTGGTGGGAAGAACCGACAAAAAAGACCCAGAAACAACAAAAACCCAAAGACAAACTCAGAGCCAATGTTAAAGACAGCCGAAAACTAGAGATTTGGAGAGATCAAGGAGACTACACCACTGAATCTCAAAGGTATTATACCACAGAGGTGCATACCATAAATCCAGGAAGCCAGAAGAAATCAATTTAAGAAGCTGAAGCTAACAAGAAGAGTCTCACAAACAATGGAAAGACAAAGAAACAACTCCCCCCAATGAAAGGAAAGGAGGAAGACTCAGAAAGAATGCTAGATGAAATAGAGGCAAGTCGGCTATCAGATATTGAATTCAAAGCACTGGTTGTCAGGAAGTTCAAAGAGCTCACAATGAGATACCAGAAACTACAGAGGAGCTACAATAAACTCACCGCAAACTATATCAACATGAGAAAGGAAATAGAAACTATCAGCAAAGGACAAGAGGAAATGAAGAATACAATTTCCGAATTGAAGAACACAGTAGAAAGTTTCAAAAGTAGAATTGATGAGGCGGCGGATCGGATTAGCTAGTTGGAGGACAAAGTAGAAAACATCTCACAGAAAGAGCAAGAAAATGAAAAGAGGCTCAGAAAGAATGAAGAGGGATTAAGAGAAATGCAAGACATATGAAACATAATAACATCTGAATAATAGGGATACCACAAGGAGAAGAAGAAGAATAAAGGATAGAAAATCTATTTGAAAAAGTAATGATGGAAAACTTCCCTACTTTGATGAGAGAAAAAGTCACACAAATCCAGGAAACACAGAGAGTCCCAATCAAGACGAACCCAAAGAGACTCACTTCAAGACACATCATCATCAAAATGGCAAAATTTCAAGATAAAGAGAGAATCTTAAAGGCAGCAAGGAAGAACAGGGAAGTAACCTATAAGGGAGCCCCAATAAGGTTAGCTGCTGACTTCTCAAAGGAAACACTCCAAGCAAGAAGAGAATGGCAAGAAATATTCCAAGTAATGAGAACCAGAGGCATACAACCAAGGCTACTTTACCCAGCAAGGCTCTCAATCAAGATAGAAGGCCAAATAAAGAGCTACCAAGACAAAAGAAGTCTAAAAGAATACACCTCCACCAAACCAGCTCAGCAAGAAATACTAAAAGGACTGCTGTAAGGAAAGGAAGGAAAACAGAGAGACATTGAGAAGCACAGGCATAAAAATGACAATGAATAAGTACCTATCAATAATATCCTTAAATGTAAATGGACTAAATGATACAATCAAAAGACATAGAATAGATGAATGGATAAGAAAGCATGAGCCACACATTTGCTGCCTACAAGAGACCCATCTCAGGACAAAAGACTTACACAGACTAAAAGTGAGGGGTGGGAAACAAATTTTCCAAGCAAATGGCCAGGGAAAAAAAAGCTGGGGTAGCAATACTCATATCAGACAAAATAGACTTCAAAAAAAGGACCATAAAAAGAGACCCAGAAGGTCACTTCATAATACTCAAGGGAAGAATCCATCAAGAGGACATAAACATTGAAAATATATGTGCACCCAACATAGGAGCACCGAAATATATAAAGAAAATCTTACAGGACTTCAAGAAACATATTGACAGCAACACAATTATAGTTGGGGATTTTAACACCCCACTGTCAAAAATGGGCAGGTCTGCCCTGGCTGGCGTAGCTCAGTGGATTGAGCGCGGGCCTGTGAACCATGCGATCGCGGTTTGATTCCCAGTCAGGGCACATGCCTGGGTTGCAGGCCAGTTCCCAGTGGGGCACACATGAGAGGCAACCACACATTGATGTTTCTCTCCCTCTCTTTCTCCTTCCCTTCTCCTCTCTCTGAAAATAAATAAATAAAATATTTTTAAAAAATGGACAGATCTTCCAAACAAAATATCAACAAAGATATTGTGGAACTGAACAACATCCCAGATGAAATGGACTTAACTGATACATATAGAACCCTTCATCTCAAAGAAGCTAAGTACACATTATTTTCAAATGTGCATGGAATATTTTCAAAGATAGACCACGTGATAGGACACAAAACGAGCCTCAACAAATTTAAGAAAATTGAAATCATCCTGAACATTTTCTCTGACCACGAGGGACTGAAACTGGAAACCAACCCCAAGAGAAAAGACCCAAATCATTCAAAATCATGGAGTTTGAATAGCATGCTATTAAACAACGAATGGGTCAAGAATGAAATCAGAGAAGAAATAAAAAAGTTTCTGGAAACAAATGAAAATGAACTCACGACAACCCAAAACTTATGGGACACAGCAAAGGCAGTCCTGAAAGGGAAGTTCATAGCAATATAGGCCTACCTAAGAAAGATAGAAACATTTCAAACAAACCACCTAACCCTACGCCTACAAGAACTTGAGGAACAACAAGAAAGACAGCCCAGAGCAAGTAGAAGGAAGGAAATAACCAAGATCACAGCAGAATTAAATGACATAAAGACTAAAAGTACAATTCTAAAAATCAAGGAATCCAGGAGCTGGATTTTTGAAAAGGTAAACAAAATAGACTTCCGCCAAGATGGAGGTGTAGGTGGAAACATTGTGCCTTGTCGCACAACCAAGTCTAAAAACAACAAAATTTTAGCAACAAAAAATGCAGCCAAATCACAGAGAATTGAACAACACGGGAGTCCAAAAACAACGAACCACTCAGCTAAACCAGTAAGAGGGGAGGAGGCAGCAGCAGAGCAGGGTCAGGCAAAAAAGATACCCCAACCCAGGCGTGCAGGCAGCCAAGGGCAGATCCCAGGTGTGGGGTCGCGACAGGCACACCCAGTGAAGGTGCAATGAGGCAGGCTGACCCTGGTCACACATTTGCGTGCAGGTAAACCAGCAAAGGAGCGAGCAGTGAGACAGACCACACAGGCCCCAACGGTGGGAAGGAGCAGAGGGGACCGCTATTGCTCCCTGTCTGACCCCACCCCCACATACAGCATCACAAACCAGTGACCTGGGTGGCCTTGCCCTGGTGAACACCTAAGGCTCCACTCCTCATAGGTAACAGGCTGGAACGGACCAAAACATGGCTCAAGAAGAACTCAGAGCCCCAGAGCTGATAAATCTAAGGAAACAAGAAATTGCCAACCTATCAGATGCACAGTTCAAAACATTGGTGGTCAGGATGCTCACATAACTGGTTGATTTTAGTCACAAATTAGAGGAACATATGAAGGCTAAACTAATTGAAATGAAGGGAAATGCACAGGAAATCAATAGTAATGGAAAGGAAACTGGGACTAAAATCAAGGGAGTGGACCAGAAGGAAGAAAAAAATGACCAAACAGAAAAATATGAAGAAACAAGAATTCAAAAAAATGAGGAGAGGCTTAGGAACCCTCAGGACATCTTTAATTGCTCCAACATCCGAATTATAGGGGTAGCAGCAGAAGAACAGGAACAGCCACGAGTGGAAAACTTATTGGAACAAATAACAAAAGAGAACTTCCCCAATCTGGCAAAGGAAATAGACTTCCAGGAAATCCAAGAAGCTCAGAGAGTCCCAAAGAAGTTGGACACAAGAAGGAACACACCAAGGCACATCATAATTACATTAGCCAAGATTCAAATGAAGGAGAGAATCCTAGAAGCAGCAAGAGATAAGGGGACAGTCACCTACAAAGGAGTTCCCATCAGACTGTCAGCTCATTTCTCAAAAGAGACCTTCCAGGCAAGAAGGGGCTGGAAAGAAGTATTCCAAGTCATGAAATCCAAAGACCTACATCCAAGATTGTTCTATCCAGCAAAGCTTTCATTTAGAATGGAAGCACAGATAAAGTGCTTCTCAGATAAGATCAAATTCAAGGAGTACATCATCACCAAACCCTTATTATATGAAATGTTAAAGAAACTTATCTAAAAAAAGAAGATAAAAAATATGAACAGTGAAAGGACAGCAAACTCAGTTATTAAGAACCACACCTAAAACAAAAGCAAAGTAAGAGAACAGCTAGATCAGTAGCAGAACCATAGAAATGAAGATCACATGGAGGGTTAGCAACAGGGGAGTGGAAGAAGGAGATGGGGGAGAAGGTACAGAAAATAAGTAGCATAGATGGTAGGTAGAAAATAGATAGGGGGAGGCCAAGAATAGTATGGGAAATATAGAATCTAAAGAACTTGAGACACGTGGTGATAAACTAAAGGGGGAAATGGTGGAGGAGGGGGCGTGCAGGGTAGAGGGGAATGAAGGGGGGAAATAGAACTATAATGGCATAATTAATAAAATATATTTAAAAAAATAAAAACACCTAATACCATGGAAAAAAGAAAATTTATGACACTAAATTTGATAATGATTTCTTGGGTATGATAAAGGCAACACAAATGAAATAAACTGTACTTTACTACAATTTAAAAAAAGAATGTGAGACACGTGATCATAAGTTAAAGGAGGGAAATGATGGGGGAGGGGTTTGCAGGGTGAAGGGGAGTGAAGGGGGTAAACAGAACAACTGTCACGGCTTAATCAATAAAATATATTTAAAAAAACAAATAGACAAGCCTTTAAGTAAGCTCATCAAGAAAAGAAGAGAGAGAATCCGAACAAACAAAATTGGAAATGAAAGAGAAGAGATTACAACTGACCCCACAGAAATACAAAGGATTGTAATAAATTATTATGAAGAACTGTATGCCAAGGAATTTGAAAACTTAGGTGAAATGGACTAATTTCTAGAAAAATATAATCTTCCAAAACTTAACAGAGAAGAAGCAGAAAGCCTGAATAGACCAATAACAGCAAATTAAATTGAAGCAATAATCAAAAATGTCCCAAAGCACAAAAGCCCTGGACCAGATGGTTTCAGAGGAGAATTCTACAAAGCATTTAAAGAAGAGGTAACTCCTATCCTTCACATGCTATTCCAAAAAATCCAAATAATGGAAAAATCCCAATCTCTTTTTATGAAGTCAGCATCATCCTAATCCCCAAACCAGATAAAGATACAGCAAAGAAAGAAAACTTCAGGCCAATATCGCTGTTGAACCTAGATGCAAAAATCCTCAACAAAATATTGGCAAACTGTATCCAACAATACATTAAAAAGATCACTCACCACGACCAAGTCGGATTCATCCCAGGGATGCAAGGATGCTTCAATATTCGCAAATCAGTAACATCAAGCCCTGGATAGTGTAGCTCAATCCGCTGAGCTACACTATCCAGGGCTCGATGTTCTATTCTTAATTATCTCTAAAATGTTTATGCATTCTAATATTTTATGATGGGTTGTTCTATAAAAGTACTTTTTAAAGGTGACTGTTGACTTATTAAATCTTGTGTTATATAAAATCAAAAAATATTCGCAAATCAGTAAATATAATATATCACATAAACAAAAGCAAAGACAAAAATCACATGATCATATCAATAGATGAGGAAAAACCTTTTGATAAGGTACAACACCCATTTATGATAAAAACACTCAGCAAAGTGGGAATAGAGGGAGCATTCCTCAATATAATAAATGCCATATATGAGAGACCTACAGCCAACATCTTACTCAATGGGCAAAAACTGAAAACTTTTCCACTAAGATCAGGAACAAGACAAGGTTGTCCACTTTCACCACTTCTATTCAATATAGTATTGGAAGTTTTAGCCACAGAAAACAGACAAGAAAAGGAAATAAAAGGCATGAAATTGGAAAGGAGAAAACAAAACTGTCACTGTTTGCAGATGACATGATAGTGTACATGAAAAATCCTATACACTGTACCCAAAAACTGCTCAACCTAAGGAATGAATTTGGCAAAACAGCGGGTTACAAAGTCAATATCCAGAAATCAAAGGCGTTTTTGTATACCAACAATGAAACAGCAGAAGCAGAAATCAAGAAAAAAAATCCCATTCAATATAGCAAAAAGAAAAATAAAATAGCTTGGAATAAACCTAACCAAGGAGGTAAAAGACCTGTATACACAAAACTACACAGCCCTGAAGAAAGAAATCAAGGAATACACAAACAAATGGAAACATATACCGTGTTCATGGATTGGAAGAATTAACATCATCAAAATGTCCATACTACCCAAAGCAATTTTCAGATTCAATGCAATACCTATTAGAGTACCAATGACATACTTCTCAAACATAGAACAAACACTTCAAAAATTTATATGGAACCATAAACCACCACGAATAGCAGTCACAATTTTGAGAAAGAAGAACAAAGTAGGAGGGATCACAATACCTGATACCAAACTGTATTACAAAGCCACTGTAATCAAAACAGCCTGGTACTGGCATAAAAACAGGCACATAGACCAATGGAACAGAACAGAGAGCCCAGAAATCAACCCAACTCTCTACAGTCAATTAATATTCGACAAAGGGGGCAGTAACATAAAATGGAGTAAAGATAGCCTCTTCAACAAATGGTGTTGGGAGAAGTGGACAGTTACGTGCAAAAAAATGAAACTTGAGCACAGACTTACACCATACACCAAAATAAATTCAAGGTGGATAAAAGACTTAAATATAAGCTGTGACACCATTAAAGTCCTAGAGGAGAACATTGGCAAGAAAATCTCAGATATTTCACGCAGCAACTTTTTTACTGATATATCCCCCAGAGCAAGGGACATAAAGGAAAGAATAAACAAATGGGATCTCATGAAAATTAAAAGCTTTTCCATGACTAAAGAAAACAGTATTAAAATAAAAATAGATCCAACTGTATGGGAAAATACATTTGCCAATGATACCTCAGACAAGAGTTTAATCTCCAAAATATACAAAGAACTTACACGACTCACCTCTAAGAAGACAAGCAACCCAATTAAAAAGTGGGCAAAGGACTTGAACAAACATTTCTCCAAGGAGGACATATGGAGGATCCAGAGACACATGGAAAGATGCTCAATATTACTAGCTATGAGAGAGATGCAAATTAAAACCACAGTGAGATACCACTTTACACCAGTCAGAATGGCCATCATAAACAAAGCAACAAACAAGTGTTGGAGAGGTTGTGGAGAAGAGGGAACCCTAATCCATTGTTGATGGGATTGCAAATTGGTACCACCACTGTGGAAAACAGTATGGAATTTTCTCAGAAAACTAAAAATGGACCTACCTTTTGATACAGCAATTCCGCTGCTGGGATTATATCCTAAGAACCATGAAACACCAACCCAAAAGAACCTGTGCACACCAATGTTCATAGCAGCACAATTTGCAATATCCAAGAGCTGGAAGCAACCTAGGTACCCGTTGGTAAATTAATGGATCAAGAAATTATGATAAATACACACAATGGAATTCTATGCAGCACGAAGAAAGGAGCTCCTACCCTTTGCAATGGCATGGATGGAACTGGAAAGTATTATACTGAGTGAAATAAGCCGGGTGTTGAGAGACAAATACCATATAATCTCACCTTTAACAGGAACCTAAACAATGAAACAAACAAGCAAGCAAAATAAAAACAAAGACACTGAAATGGAGAACAGGGGGACAGTGACCAGAAGGGAGAGGGGAGGGAATTTCAGGAGGAAAAGGGGAAGGATTTACAGGAACTAGTCTAAAGGACAAATGGACAACAACTAAGGGGGGGTGGAAATGGGAGGGAGGTGGGGAGCACTGGGGGGGCTGGGATGGGAATAAAAAACCCCACTAATTTATATAAAGTAACAGTTATACTATATACCTTACATTGAAAACAGACACAGCACATACTCAAAATTCATTAATCCCTAATTATTTCCCTACATTTTACTATTATCTATGCTCTTGAGATTATTCATAGTTATTGTAGCTGAATGATTGAAATACGTCTCTTCCCAACTCTGCATTATTTGATCTCACATTGGTAGTTTGAAATTTGCAAATGCTGTAACACAATGCATTTCTCCCACCCCTCTCCCACCTCCAAGGAGCCTGTTGTTACACATTTATCTGTGTACTGCTGGTTGAAACTGATCCACTCTACAAACACTCTGATCAGGTGGATATCCTCAGATCCAACCAATTCTATTGTATAACATATGAGAGTTAAGTCCTTCCTCACTGTACTATAAAGTGGTGTTTTAAAACTGTGAAGTGGAGCAGTACCTGACAAAGGATACTTCACAACAGAAGGTTTGATACTCAACATTTCTGACAATGTTCTAAGATGCCCATAATATGTCACTAAGAGTTTTCTAAAAGGTATATGAGGTCTGGCAGGAAAAAGCCCAGCAATTATTACTGTAACAACAATGGTTTATGTGACGTTGATGGAACCTGGCAACCAAGGAGAGTGGACTGCAATGTGCATGCATGAACAATGACAACTTTACTGTACTAGTCAGGGGGACAGTAGATGCTGTTGAGTGAGAATGTGCACTGTGTGGTCATTGCATTCAAAATGACTGAGTGAGTAGAGGAAAAAACCTCTGTCAAATTTTGCATTAAGCTTAAACATTTCTCTGCAGAATGTATTCAAATGATTGAGAAGACCACAACTATGGGCAGTTGGTGATTGGCAGCTTCATCATGACAAGCCCTCACAGGGTGTGTTGGTGAAACATCAAATCACCCAGGTGACTCAGCCCCCACTACAACCCAGATTTAGCACCTTGTGACTTCTGAATTTTCCCAAAACTAAAATCACTTTTGAAAGGGAAGAGATTTCAGACTGTCGATGAGGTTCAGGAAAATATGATGGGGGAACCTACTGGTACTGGGAGGACTGTGTGAAGTCCCAAGATGCCTACTTTGAAGATGACTGAAGTGTCATTGTCCCATGTACAATGTTTCTTGTATCTTCTTCAATAAATGCCTCTATTTTTCGTATTACATACCTGGATACCTTCTGGACAGACCTCATATAGTACATGTGGGAGCAGGACAGCAGTATCAGGTCCAAAAAGCCCTGCATGAAAGGGCAGGTGGGATGTAGAAAAATGAAAGGGTAAAGGGAGAGAGAGGCTCATGTTTCTCCAATCCCCATCACTTTATTTCTCATTTCCTTGCTCTTCTCATGCTGCATATTTTAACTCAAAACATACTTTCACTTTACCAACTCAACTGTGGACTGTGGCATGCTTGCAACACAATTGCATAGCAAGTGTGTCATTTTCCAGGCAACACTGCTTCCTTCCTGGATGAATATGTGAACTTGTTCATGAGATACTGGGAGAGGGAGAATTTAGGTATCACTGATTTAAGCTAACAAACAGGAAAAGGAGGAAGGCATGAGGTAGACATCAGTCTTGCTGTAATGAGCTGGTTGACGTGTATGCTTCTTATCTGGCATTAGATAAGAAATCTAAGAAATCGACCTTCTGAAGACCTCAGGAAAGAAAGGATGAGTTAAAATCATTGTAACCATCATCAATCATCTTGGGTAAAAAACAATGGAGGAGGGAAGGAGGGAGGGAACATGATGTGAAAGAGACAGTGACCATGCATGTATAACTGAACTTTCTGTCCTCATAATGAGACACACAGATTATACCCAAAGGATGAAAGTAGGCAAAAGGGGACTGGAGAATATCATGGAAGTTTAACGAATGAACAGTAGAGTTCAGTGTGTTGTGAGAAACACCTAGCAGACATTGGGTAAATGTGTGTCTTTTTTCTTTTTGGAAAAAGACAGAGGGAGTCCTTGTGGTGAGAAGTCATCACAGACCTGCAGGACAAGTGTGAAAGAATGTGGGAGGTACTTGGCGCAAATGATGGACATAAGTTCATTCTCCAGTTCTTGCTTGCTTGGAATATCAGCAGAAGACTGGGGAAACACGTCCAGGTAATAGCTGATTGATTATTGCGCATTGGTACCTTGTGTACAAACTAAAGGGACTATTCTTTTTTTAATATGAATCATCTGTTTATTTTATTTTTTTAATATTAAATTTTATTTAGTTACTTTTCAAGTACATTTTTAAATCTATTTCTCCCATCCCATCTGCCCCCCGCCCAGTCTCCCCCTCTCTCCCATTCCCCCCCAGTCCTCATCTCTGTGTCTTTCATACTTGTTCCTCAAATTCCCTCCCCCTTTTTCCCCTTAAGTTCCCTTCCCTCTCCCCTCTGGTCGCTGCCCACTTGTTCTCTATTTCAGTGTCTTAGTTTTTATTCTGTTTGCTTGTTTGTTTTATTCTTTAGCTTCCCTGTCAAACGTGGAGATCATATGGTATTTTGTCCTTCAATGCCTGGCCTATTTCACTCAGCATAATGCTTCCAGTTCCATCCATGTTGTTGCAAAAGGTAGTAGCTCCTTCTTTCTCTCTGCTGCAAGAATTCCATTGTGTATATGTACCACATTTTTTGATCCATTCGTTTACTGATGGGCACCTAGGTTGCTTCCAACTCTTGGCTACTTGTAAATTGTGCTGCTATGAACATTGTGGTGCATAGGTTCTTTGAAATTGATGTTTAGGATTCTTGGGGTAATAATCCTAGCAGTGGAATTGCTGGGTCAAAAGGCAGGTCGATTTTTATTTTCTGAGAAAATTCCATACTGTTTTCCATAATGGTTGTACCATTCTGCAATCCCACCAACAGTGGAACTAAGGACCCCTTTTCCCCACCCTCTCCAACATTTGTTGTTTGTTGCTTTGTCTATTATAGCCATCCTGACTGGTGTAAAGTGGTATCTCATTGTGGTTTTAATTTGCATCTCTCTGATAGCTAACGATATTGAGCATCTCTTCATGTGTCTCTGGATATTCTGTATGTCCTCTTTAGAGAAGTGTTAAAGGGACTATTTCTGAAACATCTTTTCACTGAATGTCAGCCATCTCAAGTTTTGGACCTTTCACTCAATGCACTCCATGTACTTAGCTGCCTATGTGGGCACAGGATAAATAAATGATAAGGATTCTTCCTCATATTTCGTGGGTCCATCAAAGGTAGGCTCTGGGTCTAATTTCGTCTCCCCCTCCTTTGATCCTTCTTGTCCTGACTGGCTTCAGTTTCCCCCACTGCAAAATACACACTGGACTAGAATCAAACTGGCATCTGATTGGCCAAAGAAAGCCTGCATGGATGTTTTGTTTGACCCACGTGTAGGGCTTTAAGAGAAAAATCATAAATTGTGTTGCTATGAACATTAGGGTGCATAGGTTTGTTTTTTAAAGATTTTATTTATTTATCTTTAGAGAAGGTGGGGGTAGAAAGAGAGAAAGAGAAACATCAATGCGTGCCCCTCTCGTGTCCCCCACTGGAGACCTGGCCCACAAATACAGGCACGTGCCCTGACCTGGGAATCAAACCAGCAACCCTTTGGTTCATAGGCTGGTACTCAATCCACTGAGCCACACCAGCCAGGGCTGATATCATTGTTTGCAATGCATTTTGGATCAAAAGCAACGTCTATTTGATTTAGTTCTCTTTTTTTTTCTTTCATCATTTTTAAATTCTTGTTCAAATCCAATTGTCTCCCTTTTCCCACCACCACATTCCCACCTCCATCCACCCCCTCATGCCTCTGACCATCTCTCACTAGCCATCAGAGAGATGAATTAAAACCACAGTGAGATACCACTCCACACTGGATAGAATGGCCATCATAAACAAATCAACAAACAACAATGTGCTGCCAGGCTGTGGGGAAAAGGGAACCCTAGAGCACTGTTTGTGGGAATGCAGACTGGTGCAGCCACTGTGGAACACACTATGGAATTTCCTCGAAAAATTAAAAAATGGAACTGCCTTCTTTAACCCAGCAATTCCACTACTGGGATTATACCCTAAGAATCCTGAAACACCAATCCAAAAGGACCTATGCATCCCAATGTTTCCCCAGCAGCACAGCTTTACAATAGCCAAGTGCTGGAAGCAACCTAAGGTGACTACCAGGTTGGCTTGAGTGAATAAAAAACTATGGTACATTGACACAATGGAACAGTATGCAGCAGAAAAGGAAGAAGGAACTCGTACCCTTCACAAACAGCATGGGTGGAACTTGGAGAGCATTATGCTAAGTGGAATAAGCCAAGGGGTGAGAGACAAATACGTATGATCTCACCTATAATTGGAACCTAGTCATCAAAACAAACAAGCAAGCAAACTATGACCAGAGACACTGAAATAAAGAAACGAACGGACAGCACAGAGGGGAGGGGGAAGGGATAATGGGGAAAATAGGGGAAGGGCCGGCAAGGAAGAAGTAAAAGGACAAGGGACAAGACAACAGGGGATAGTTTCGAGGTAGGGCCGTCGGGTGGGGGGTCGTGGTGAGGGGAAAATCGGAGGCCAACTCTGTCTGAGCAACAATAAAAACACTTATTTGTTTAAAAGAAGAGAGGAAATCATAGGAGACATTTTAAAATTGAGATTTTACACAGAAATCTAGAAACCCATCTTCTCTTTAAAAACCAGGAGATGTGGCAACAATGAGCCCACATTCCTGCCTCAAACATTTGCTTAGAAGCCAAACGGCAGCTGCACTCTTAGGTAGAGCATGCACTTCAGGTGTGCCAGAGCCACCTGGGCTGCTCTCATCGATGATCTGCTTGATCCTCCAGACATTTCAACCTGTGGCCCCCTGACAACTGGTGACAGTCATGCCAGGCAGTGGGTAGGCACGCCTGAGTGAATCCATCTCCTATCTTAAATTTTCTCTATCATTTTCTTATCCAGCCACCTTAAGAAATCCCAAAGTGTTATTGAGTAAGGCGATTTTTATACCGGAAGTTGGAATTGAACATGGTTTGTCTGCTAGAGTCAGGATAGTTCAGTGTAACAAGTCTG
>NW_026521713.1:0-9993 GCF_021234435.1 Artibeus jamaicensis
TAGGTGTGTTTTAGGTGTGGTTGTTAATAACTGTGAGTTTGCTGTCCTTTCACTGTTCATCTTTTTTTAACTTCTTTTTCTTAGATAAGTCCCTTTAGCATTTCATATAATAAGGGCTTGGTGATGATGAACTCCTTGAATTTGATCTTATCTGAGAAGCACTTTATCTGTCCTTCCATTCTAAATGAAAGCTTTGCTGGATAGATCAATCTTGGATGTAGGTCTTTGGATTTCATGACTTGGAATACCTCTTTCCAGCCCCTTCTTGCCTGTAAGGTCTCTTTTGAGAAATCTGCTGACAGTCTGATGGGGACTCCTTTGTAGGTGACTGTCCCCTTAGCTCTTGCTGCTTCTAGGATTCTCTCCTTCATTTTTTTTTAATTTATTTTATTTTTTTAAATTTATTAAATTGATTATGCTGTTACAGTTGTTCTATTCCCCCCTTCATTCCCCTCCACCCTGCCCCCCATCCCCACCATTACCCCCCTTTAGTTTATGTCCATGTGTCTCAAGTCCTTTAGGTTCTATATTTCCCATGCTATTCTTGCCCCCCATCTATTTTCTATCTACTGTCTATGCTACTTATTTTCTGTACCTTCTCCCCCCATCTCCTCCTCCCACTCCCCTGTTGCTAACCCTCCTTGAGATCTTCATTTCTATATTTCCACTCCTGATCTAGCCGTTCTTTTAGTTTGCTTTCATTTTAGGTGTGGTTGTTAATAACTGTGAGCTTGTTCTTTCACTGTTCATGTTTCTTTAACTTCTTTTTCTTCGATAAGTCCCTTTAACATTTCATATAATAAGGGCTTGGTGATGATGAACTCCTTGAATTTGATCTTATCTGAGAAGCACCTTATCTGTCCTTCCATTCTAAATGAAAGTTTTGCTGGATAGAGCAATCTTGGTTGTAGGTCTTTAGATTTCATGACTTGGAATATTTCTTTCCAGCCCTTCTTGCCTGTAAGGTCTCTTTTGAGAAATCTGCTGACAGTCTGATGGGGACTCCTTTGTAGGTGATTGTCCCCTTATCTCTTGCTGCTTCTAGGATTCTCTCCTTCATTTTAATTTTGGCTAATGTAATTATGATATGCCTTGGTGTGTTTCTTCTTGAGTCCAACTTTTTGGTACTCTCTGGGCTTCTTGGATTTCTTGGAAGTCTATTTCCTTTGCCAGATTGGGGAAATTTTCTTTTATTATTTGTTCAAATATTTTTTCCACTGGTGGTTGTGTCTTTCCCCCTTCTGGTACCCCTATAATTCGGATATTGGAGCGTTTAAAGATGTCCTGGAGGTTCCTAAGACTCTCCTCATTTCTTTGAATTCTTGCTCCTTGACTCTTTTCTGTTTGGCCATTATTAGCTTTCTTCTGGTCCACTCCATTGATTTGAGTCCCAGTTTCCTTTTCATCTCTATGGGTTTCCTGTGGAATTCCATTCATTTCCCTTAATTTAGCCTTCATATGTTTCTCTAATTTGTGGCTATAATCCACCAGATCTGTGAGGATCCTGATGACCAGTGTTTTAAACTGTGCGTCTGAGAGTTTTGCTATTTCTTCGTCGCTTAGATTTATCTCTGGGGCTTTGAGGTCTTCCTGCGACATTTTTGGTCTGTTCTGGCCCTTTAAATGTGAGAAGCAGCGCCTTGGAGTCCCAGGTCGCTGGGTTGTGACGCTGTATGTGGGGGCGTGGTCAGAGCGGGGAAATGGCGGCGCCGCGCGCCACGGGGACCGCCGGGCCCTGGTCCAACCGCCCACTCCCTCGCCTGTCCGCTCGCCCGCAGACAGGCAACTGCAGTCAACACGCAGCACCGCCTCCCCACTGTCTCCTCAGCAGTCGCTCACCCGGCTCGGTCCCTCGCTAGGTCCAATCCCGCGTTTGGAACCCGTGCGTCTGGATTCCGCGCCTGGGTCTGTCCGACCGGGGACCTCCTGTGCAACCCCTCACGAGATGCCGGTTTCGCCCCTTACCGGTCGGGCTGAAGAATTTGTTGTTAGCGGACTTCTGAAAAGTTCAGTTTTCCGTGTTCTGGTTGTGTTTTCTGATGCTAATATTTAGTTGTCCCTAAACTTGGTTGTGTGAGAAGACACGGCACATCCACCTATGCCTTCATCTTGGCGGAAGTCCCTCTCCTTCATTTTAATTTTGGCTAATGTAATGATGATGTGCCTTGGTGTGTTTCTTCTTGGGTCCAACTTCTTTGGGACTCTCTGAGCTTCCTGGATTTCCTGGAAGTCTATTTCCTTTGCCAGATTGGGGAAATTCTCCTTTATTATTTGTTCAAATAAGTTTTCCACTCGTGGCTGTTCCTTTCCCCCTTCTGGTACCCCTATAATTCGGATGTTGGAACATTTAAAGATGTCCTGGAGGTTCCTAACACTCTCCTCATTTTTTTGAATTCTTGCTTCTTCACTTTTTTCTGTTTGGCCATTATTTGCTTTCTTCTGGTCCACTCCATTGATTTGAGTCCCAGTTTCCTTTTCATCGCTATTGGTTTCCTGTGTAATTCCATTCATTTCAATTAGTTTCGCCTTCATATGTTTGTCTAATTTGTGGCTATAATCAACCAATTCTGTGAGGATCCTGACCACCAGTGTTTTAAACTGTGTGTTGGAGAGTTTTGCTATTTCTTCATCGCTTAGATTTATAGGCTCTGGGGCTTTGAGATCTTCTTGAGCCATTTTTGGTCTGTTCACACCCGTTAAGTACGAGGAGGGGAGCCTTGGACTCCCAGGTCGCTGGGTTGTGACGCTGTATGTGGGGGTGTGGTCGGAGCGGGGAAATGGCGGCCCCCTCTGCTGTTTCTCGCCTGCCTCTGGGTGAGGAGCAGAGCCTCAGGTGGTTCACCAGGGCAGGGCCACTTAGGTCGCTGGGTTATGACGCTGTATGTGGAGGCGGGGTCAGACCGGGGAAATGGCTGCGCCCTCCACAGCCGCTCGCCACTGGGGCCTACTGGGTCCCGTCCAATTGCCCACTCCCTCGCTTGTCTATCCACGCACGGATGCACGACCACAGTCAACCCGAAGCCCTGCTCCCTCGCTGTTTTCCCGAGGTCGCTCGCTGAGTTGCCCACCAGGTCCAACCCTGCACCTGGATTCCGTGCACCTGAGTTTGTCTGACCGAGTTTTCCTGTGCAACCCCAGTCCTCCAGCTGCTGGTTTTCCCCCTCTTACCGGTCAGACTGAAGAATTTGTTGTTAACAGACTTCCGAAAAGTTCAATTTTGTGTGTTCTGGCTGTGTTTTCTGTTGCTAATATTTAGTTGTCTCTAAACTTGGTTGTGTGAGGAAGCACAGCGTCTCCACCTATGCCTCCATCTTGGCGGAAGTTAGTTTGCTTTGTTTTAGGTGTGGTTGTTAATAACTGAGTTTGCTGTCCTTTCACTTTTCATCTTTTTTATCTTCTTTTTCTTAGGTAAGTTCCTTTAACATTTCATATAATAAGGGCTTGGTGATGATGAACTTCTTGAATTTGATCTTATCTGAGAAGCACTTTATCTGTCCTTCCATTCTAAATGAAAGCTTTGCTGGATAGAGCAATCTTGGATGTAGGTCTTTGGATTTCTTGACTTGAAATACCTCTTTCCAGCCCCTTCTTGCCTGTAAGGTCTCTTTTGAGAAATCCACTGACAGTCTGATGGGAACTCCTTTGTAGGTGACTGTCCCCTTAGCTCTTGCTGCTTCTAGGATTCTCTCCTTCATTTTAATCTTGGCTAATGTAATGATGATGTGCCTTGGTGTGTTTCTTCTTGAGTCCAACTTCTTTGGGACTCTCTGAGCTTCCTGGATTTCCTGGAAGTCTATTTCCTTTGCCAGATTGGGGAACTTCTTTATTATTTGTTCAAATAAGTTTTTCACTCGTTGCTGTTCCTCTTCCCCTTCTGCTACCCCTATAATTCAGATGGTAGAATGTTTAAAGATGACCTGGAGGTTCTTAAGCCTCTCCTCATTTTTTGAATTCTTATTTCTTCATCCTTTTCTGTTTGGTTGCTTCTTTCTTCCTTCTGGTCCACTTTATTGATTTGAGTCCCCATTTTCTTTCCATCACTACTGTTTCCTTGTGCATTTCTCTTCATTTCAATTAGTTTAGCCTTCATTTGTTCCTCTCTAATTTGTGACCACAATCAACCAGTTCTGTGAGCATCCTGATCACCAGTGTTTTTTGAACTGTGCATCTGACAGGTTGGCTATCTTTTGGTTGCTTAGAAGTGTTGGCTCTGGGGCTTTGATCTATCCTGTTTGAGCCATAATGTTTTGGTCTGTTTGCTCCTGTTACGTATGAGCAGTGGAGCCTTAGGTGTTCACCTGGGCGGGTCTACCCAGGTCTCTGGGTTGTGACGTTGTATGTGGGGGTGGGATCAGAGAGGGGCAACGTCGTTTATTCCACTATCTCTCGGATTTTGGTCTCCTCTGCTGCTTCCTGCAAGCAAACTGGGCCCCCCTGGTGCTGGCTTCTGGGTGTGTGGGCCTGTGCACCCTCCAGGACCCTGTGGGTCCCTCCAACGAACTCTCTGTGAGCCTGGGAGCCTCTCCGGGCACCTCAACCCCGAAAGTTTTTTCAATAGGTGCTTTTAGGCTTTAATTCCCTGTTGCTGGGGTCCTAGCCTGCTCGGATTGTCTCACTGCTCACTCCTTTGCCTGGTTTACCGGTCTGGCTGAATGGTTTGTGGTTGTCAGACTTCCATACAGTTCAATTTTCTGTGTTTTGGTTGGGTTTTTGTTACTAAAACTTTGTTGTCTTTAAACTTGGTTGTGTGAGGAGGCAGTATTTTCACCTACGTCTCCATCTTGGCCGGAAGTCCTGAGTGTTTTAAACATATTGAAAACACAATGTGTCCTGGATAGAATATGTTCTCTTCTCAAACCTGTCTCTCCTTCTGTCACAGGATTAAAACTTGGGATTCAATATGGACTTCTCCTTTTCCCTTTATTCCAAATATATATATATATATATATATATATATATATATATATATAATTTTCACCAATAACTTTATTGATATGGATGTTTTGAGTATGTCGGCTATTCTGCTATTGGCTTCTAGTGGGTAGAGACCAGGGGAGCTGCTAAACATCTTCCAGTGCATAGGATAGCCCCACAGCAAAGAATTATTTGGCCAAAATGTCAATAGTACCAGGAAACTTCACAAACTACTTTTGACATGTTCGATCAGTCACAGCACCTTCTCCATACACTGCACAAATCTCTTTTTGGCTTTTCAGTTGTGGTTTTACCTTTCTCGAAATAATAAAGCATAATACACCAAAAATGTTGCATCTTCAATATTAAAATGGCTGCACAAAATTTGTCAATTTTGATAAGTCTTTAGTTTTTTATTATCCTTTTTTTATCTTTTAGTAAATGTTTATATAAAAGTTACATTTTGTTGTTGGATTAGTCTTTTTATTGTTATGTAATGCCCTTCTTTGTCTTTTCCTTTAGCCTTTATTTTAAAATTTATTTTGTCAGACATAAGTACTGCTACCCCAGCTTTTTTTTCCATTTCCTTTTTAAAAAATATTTTATTTATTTATTTTTAGAGAGAAGGGAAGGGAAGGAGAAAACGAGGGAGAGAAACATTAATGTATGGTTGCCTCTTGCATGCCCCATACTAGGGATCTGGCCTACAACTCAGGCATGTGCCCTGACTGGGAATCAAACCACTAACCCTTTGGTTTGAGGCCTGTGCTCAGTCCACTAAGATGCACCAGCCAGGGCTTTTTTTTTTTTTCATTTCTCTCTGCATGAAATATCTTTTTCCATCCCTTTTACTTATTTGCTTTTTAAAGATCCCTTTGCTCATTTGTCGTGGGTTTTTTAAAAAAGATTTTATTTATTTACTTTTAGAGAAAGGGTAAGGGAGGGAGGAAGAGAAGGAGAGGAACATCTATCAGTTGCCTTTACACCCTCCAACCTGAGACCTGAGACCTGGCCCACAATCCAGGCATATGCCCTGACTGGGAATTTAACCAGTGACCTTTCAGTTTGCAAGCCATCACTCAATCCACTGAGCCATACCAGCCAGGGCAATCAATCTACTAATTGTTTTAAATGAAGTTAAAGACAACTTAGTGCTACTAGAGCCTTTATATGGAAAAAACATAATGGACTTTTTGGCCAACCTGATACCTAGCCACCAAATCCTTTTAACCATCTAGTTAATAAATATATGAGTTCCTAGAATGTGCCAACACTGAACTAGTGTTGGTAGTAAAAGGAAAGTAAGACACATTTCCTGAGGGTGTGTAGAAATTGAAACCTTTATGCACTGTGAGTGGGAATGTAAAGTGGTGCATCCACTCTCGAAAACAGCATGGAGTTTCCTAAAAAAAGAAAAGAAAAGAAAAGAAAAATAGAATTACCATACTTCTGGGTATATATACAAGAGAATTGAAAGCAGGGTCTCAAAGAAATATTTATATACCCATGTTCATGGCAGCATTATTCACAGTAGCTAAAACATAAGAGCAAGCCAAGGGTCCATTGATGGATGAATGATTAAGCGAAATGGAATATTCATCATGGAAAAGGAAGGCAACTGACACATGCTGCAACATGGACGAACCTTGAAGATGTTAAGCTAAGGGAGATAAGCCAGCCACAGAAGGACAAATAGTGCATGACTGCACTTACGTGAGATACTTAGAGCAGTCAAAATCATAGGAATGGAAGATAGAATGGTGGTTGCCACCTAGGGCACCCTTGGGGGGAGGGGGTGAAGAGAGTGTTGTTTAATGGGTGCAGAATTTCAGTTTTACAAGGTGAAAGAGTTCTGAGACGGGTGGTGGCAATAATGGCACACATTATGAATGTATTTAATATCACTGAACTGTACACATAAAAATGGTTAAGATGGCTCTAGCTGCTGTGGCTCAGTTGGTTGGGCGTTGTCCCACAAAACAAAAGGTCCACAGTTTGATTCCTGGTTAGGCCACATGCCTGGGCTGCAGATACTCTGGTCGGGGTGTATACAAGAGTCAGGTAATCGATGTTTCTCTCTTCTACCCTTCTCCTCTTTCTAAAAATAAATAAATAAAATCTTTTAAAAAATGGTTAAGATGGTAAATTCTATGTTATGTGTATTTTATCATAGTAAAATTTTTAAAAAATAAATGAGAAATAATTTTATTTTGTAGTAAACACTAATTTTATTACAGAAAATTGTCCTGTCTAATATACCTCTTTTTCTTAAAGATTTTATTTATTCAGTTTTAGAGAGAAGGGAAGAGAGGGAGAAAGAGAGAGAGAAATATCAATGTGTGGTTGCCTCTCATGTGTCCCCCACTGGGGATCTGGCCTGCAACCCAGGCATGTGCCCTGATTAGTAATTGAACCAGTGACCTTTTGGTTCACAGGCCTGCGCTCAAACCACTGAGCTACACCAGCCAGGGCCAAATATAACTCTTGACAAAGAAACCCATCTCTTTAAAAGCTAAGAACCTCTGTCTACTTATTGGGCACATTTTACTTCTCTTGTTCAAGTTCATCTTCCTGGAAGCTAAAACCTCCCTTATACAGGGTCTGGCAGAAGTAAGGCCTGCTTGAGTATGGTTGGTTGGGTAATAATATCTGTGTAATCATTTATAAGTTTAATTTGAACATTTCACCTAAAATGTCATATGGTGTGCTTGAGTGCTATATTGTTATGTTACAGAAGTACATGCTTATGATTTTGGGGTTTTTTTTAAACATTTTTTTATTGATCATGCCATTACAGTTGTTCTATTTCCCCCCCTCCATTCCCCTCCACCCTGCACACCCCTCCCCCACCACTCCCCCCCTTTAGTTCATGAACACGTGTCTCAAGTTCTTTAGATTCTGTATTTCCCCTACTATTCTTACCCTCCCCCTATCTATTTTCTATCTACTGTCTATGCTACTTATTTTTTCTCGTACCTTCTCCCCCCTTCTCCTTCTCCCACTCCCCTGTTGCTAACCCTCCATGTGATCTTCATTTCTATGGTTCACTCCTGATCTAGCTGTCTTCTTAATTTGCTTTTGTTTTAGGTATGGTTGTTGATAACTGTGAGTTTGCTGTCCTTTCACTGTTCATCTTTTTTATCTTCTTTTTCTTAGGTAAGTCCCTTTAACATTTCATATAATAAGGGCTTGGTGATGATGAACTCCTTGAATTTGACCTTACCTGAGAAGCACTTTAACTGTCCTTCCATTTTAAATGAAAACTTTGCTGGATAGAGCAATCTTAGTTGTAGGTCTTTGGTTTTCATGACTTGGAATACCTGGACTTCCGCCAAGATGGAGGTATAGGTGGATGTGCCGTGCCTTCTCACACAACCAAGTTTAGGGACAACTAAATATTAGCATCAGAAAACACAACCAGAACACGGAAAACTGAACTTTTCGGAAGTCCGCTAACAACAAATTCTTCAGCCCAATCGGTAAGGGGCGAAACCGGCGTCTGGTGAGGAGTTGCAAAGGAGGGCTCGGTCGGACCTGGGCGCGGAATCCAGACGCGCGAATCCAGACGCACGGGTTCCAAACGCAGGATTGGACCTAGTGAGCGACCGAGTAACCCACCGGGTGAGCGACTGCAGAGGAGACAGTGGGGAGGGGCGGTGCAGCGTGTTGACTGCGGTTGCCTAATTGCGCTCGAGCGAGGGAGTGGGCGGTTGGACCGGCCGCGGCAGGGATAGAGGGCGGCCACGGAGATAGAGGGCGCCGCCATTTCCCCGCTCTGACCACGCCCCCACATACAGCGTCACAACCCAGCGACCTGGGACTCCAAGGCGCCGCTTCTCACATTTAAAGGGCCAGAACAGACCAAAAATGTCGCAGGAAGACCTCAAAGCCCCAGATATAAATCTAAGCGATGAAGAAATAGCAAAACTCTCAGACGCACAGTTTAAAACACTGGTCATCAGCTTCCTCATAGATCTGGTTGATTATAGCCACAAATTAGAGAAACATATGAAGGCTAAATTAAGGGAAATGAATGGAATTCCACAGGAAACCATAGAGATGAAAAGGAAACTGGGACTCAAATCAATGGAGTGGACCAAAAGAAAGCAAATAATGGCCAAACAGAAAAGAGTCAAGGAGCAAGAATTCAAAGAAATGAGGAGAGTCTTAGGAACCTCCAGGACATCTTTAAACGCTCCAATATCCGAATTATAGGGGGTACCAGAAGGGGGAAAGACACAACCACCAGTGGAAAAAATATTTGAACAAATAATAAAAGAAAATTTCCCCAATCTGGCAAAGGAAATAGACTTCCAAGAAATCCAAGAAGCCCAGAGAGTACCAAAAAAGTTGGACTCAAGAAGAAACACACCAAGGCATATCATAATTACATTAGCCAAAATTAAAATGAAGGAGAGAATCCTAGAAGCAGCAAGAGATAAGGGGACAATCACCTACAAAGGAGTCCCCATCAGACTGTCAGTAGATTTCTCAAAAGAGACCTTACAGGGCAAGAAGGGGCTGGAAAGAAATATTCCAAGTCATGAAATCTAAAGACCTACAACCAAGATTGCTCCATCCAGCAAAACTTCATTTAGAATGCGAAGGACAGGCATAAAGTTGCTTCTCGGATAAGACCAAATTCAAGGAGTTCATCATTACCAAGCCCCTATTATATGAAATGTTAAAGGGACTTATCTAAGAAAAAGAAGTTAAAGAAACATGAACAGTGAAAGAACAACAAGCTCACAGTTATTAACAACCACACCTAAAACGAAAGCAAACTAAAAGAACGCTAGATCAGGAGTGGAAACATAGAAATGAAGATCTCAGGAGGGTTAGCAAAGAGTGAGGAGGAGATGGGGGAGAAGGTACAGAAAAATAAGTAGCATAGACAGCAGATAGAAAATAGATGTGGGGGGGGCAAGAATAGCATGGGAAATATAGAACCTAAAGGACTTGAGATACATGGACATAAACTAAAGGGGGGTAATGGTGGGGATGGGGGGCAGGGAGGGGAATGAAGGAATAGAACAACTGTAACAGCATAATCAATTTTAAAAAATAAATAAAAAGAAA
>NW_026521714.1:0-67718 GCF_021234435.1 Artibeus jamaicensis
AGAGGGGAGCAGAGGGGATTTCAGTCTGTGCATAGCTCGGAGGTTCAGCGCCTGGTGGGAACTGTGTCTGGGAGAGTGCCTAAAGGCGCCTGGGACAGCGTTCAGCGCCCGGACGGCTCCCTCCCTGGAATTTTTCTGCCAGGCAGGCCCAGTGGCCCAGGCAAAGAGGTGTGGAAGAAACTTCAACCTGTGCACAAGTTGGGGAACTAGTTGCTCCACACGCAGTGTGTCTGGGCAAGTGCCTGAGGGCGCCTAAGCCAACGTTCAGCGCCCAGAAAGCTCCCTCCCTAGGATTTGTGGGCCCAGACCGGCCAAGAGACCCAACCAGAGGGGAGCAGAGGAGATTTCAGCCTGCACACAGTTCTGGGACCAGCACCCGGCGTGGTGCTGCTACATCCCTAGGGTTTTTTTTTTGTTTGTTTGTTTTTTGTTTTGCCAGAGGTTGGCCAGGGGACCCAGACAAACACAGGAGCAGAAGGGATACACACCACGCAGCGTGCCATGACGAGCTCACAGAGTTTCTAGGTCTGTGCCCAGTCCTCAGATCGGCTCCCGGCTTCCAGTCTACCCCCCTCAGACTATCTGGAATCCCGGGACGCTGAGGGGTCCTGGGAAAAGAGCTGAGACCCTCAACCACCCCCCTTTCTGGCCAAGCAAGGTGGGGGACCAGGAGAGACTTGTTTGATAGAGTTTACAGAGAGGGTGCGGAGGACAAAGGGCCCCAACCAAAGACTCTGTGGTTGCCAGCCCAGGAGAACTCAGAGGTGCAGCCTGGGGCTCTGAATCCAGTAGACACTGCAGCATGGTCTGCTTACCACCCAGCTTGGCAGCGAGCTCAGGACTGGGCAGAGGGTCTGGGACCTCCCAACTGAACTGGGGCAAGTCTGTGCTCAATCCCGAGGGAAACAGGCAAGTAGGCCCATGCAGGTGCCTGCAAACACAGCAAACCAGACTATGGCAGTAACCCCTGGGAGGGGAGCACTGCGAGAAAGTCCTAGTTCCCCATTGTAGGGAGCTGGGGGAGAGGCGCCAGTGTCTGGATCCTGAGAGGGGCTGGCTGAAAAAATCACAACAATCGACCCTCAGCCAACTGCAACCAGAAAAACCGGTTCGGCTAGTTTGAAGCCAACAAGTGACATTCCTTTTTCTGAGGTTGTTTTTGAGAGATTATTTTTGTTTGAGCCTTTTTTGTTTTTTGTTTTTTTTTACTTTATTTTATATTTATTCTTTTTTTTATTTACCTTTCTTCCTTCTCCATTCCTTTTCTTTATCTTTTTGCTTTTTTAAAGTAATCTGTTATTTCTTTTAAACTTTATTACTGTTTCATCTTTCCATACTTCTGTCCTCTTTTCCCGGATTTTCAGTTTTATTTCTTTTTCTTTTCTTTCTAAACTTATTGCTCTTTCTTCCATTTCCCTACCGTTTTTTTTTCTTTCTTCATTTTATTTCTTTCCTTACCATTTCTTTCTTTTACCCACAAGAGTCACAATCAACTTGAAAATATAAAAAGACCAGAGCTGGACCCATAGAAGAGGCCTCCCAATAGTAGAGTCAGAGAGACAAATTGCACATCGTTGTAGGAGAGAAGCCACAAGTTGCTGCATATTTGAGTAGGTGGAAACAGAGAACAACAGGATAACCAAAAGAGGCTGCACCATTGAAATTCACAGGCATTACACAACAAAAGTTCATACCAGAAACCCAGGGTGTCAAAACAGATTAATCTAAGAAGCTGAGGCTAACAAGAAGAGTCTCACAAACAATGGGAAGACAAAGAAACAATCCCCAAATGAAAGGAAAGGAGGAATCCTCAGAAAGAATGTTAGATGAAATAGAGGCAAGTCAACTATCAGATACTGAATTCAAAGCACTGGTGATCAGGAAGTTCAAAGAGCTCACAATCAGCTACCAGAAACTACAGGGAAGTTACAATGATCTCACTGTGAACTATATCAACATGAAAAAAGGAAATGGAAATTATTAGCAAGGGCCAAGAGGAAATGAAGAATACAATTTCTGAATTAAAAAACACAGTGGAAAGCATTAAAAATAGGGTGGATGAAACAGAAGATCGGATTAGTGAATTGGAGGACAAAGTAGACAGCATCTCACAGAGAGAACAGGAAAGGGAAAAGAGGCTCAGAAAGAATGAAGAGAGATTAAGAGAAATGCAAGACAATATGAAACGTAATAATATCCGAATAATAGGAATACCAGAAGGAGAAGAAGAAGAACAAGGGATAGAAAACATATTTGAAAGAGTAATGAGAGAAAATTTCCCTAATTTGACAAAAGAAAAAGTCACACAAATCCAGGAATCACACAGAGTCCCATTCAAGAGGAACCCAAAGAGGCCCACTTCAAGACACATCATCATTAAAATGGCATACTTCCAAGACAAAGAGAGAATCTTAAAGGCAGCAAGGGAGAAAAAAGAAATAACATACAAGGGCGTCCCAATAAGGTTAGCCACTGACTTCTCAATGGAAACACTCCAAGCAAGAAGAGATTGGCAAGAAATATTCCAAGTAATGAGAAACAGAGGCCTACAAATAAGGCTACTTTACCCACCAAGGCTCTCAATCAAGCTAGAAGGCCAAATAAAGAGCTTCCAAGACAAAAGAAGTCTAAAAGAATTTGGTGCCACCAAGCCAGCTCTACAAGAAATACTAAAAGGTCTGCTTTAAGGAAAGGAAGGAAAGAGACAGACAGAGAGGAACACAGGTACAAAAATGGCAATGAATAAGTACCTATCAATAATAACCTTAAATGTAAATGGATTAAATGCTCCAATCAAAAGACACAGAATAGCGTCATGGATAAGAAAGTATGACCCACACATATGCTGCCTACAAGAGACCCACCTCAGGACAAAAGACCATCACAGACGAAATGTGAAAGGCTGGAAACAAATTTTCCAATCAAATGGACAAGAACAAAAAGCTGGGGTAGCAATTCTCATATCAGACAAAATAGACTTCAACAAAAGAGCCATAAAGAGTGACCCAGAAGGTCACTTCATAATACTCAAGGGAAGAATCCACCAAGAAGACATTAACATCATAAATATATATGCACCCAACATAGGAGCACCAAAATATATAAGGAAAATCTTAGAGGAATTCAAGAAAGATATAGACAGCAACACAATTATAGTGGGGGATTTGAACACCCCACTATCAAAAATGGACAGATCTTCCAAACAAAATATCAACAAAGACATTGCGGCATTAAACAACACCCTTGATGAAATGGACCTAACTGATATGTACAGAGCTCTTCACCCCAAAGAAGCTAAATACACATTCTTTTCAAATGCACATGGAACATTCTCAAAGATAGACCACATGATAGGGCACAAAACAAGCCTCAACAAATTCAAGAATATTGAAATCATACCAAGCATTTTCTCTGACCACAAGGGACTGAAACTGGAAACCAACCCCAAAGGAAAAAACCCAAAACACCCAAAATCATGGAGACTGAATGGTATGCTATTAAACAATGAATGGGTCAAGAATGAAATTAGGGAAGAAATCAAAAAGTTTCTGGAAACAAATGAAAACGATCTCACAACAACCCAAAACTTATGGGATACAGCCAAGGCAGTCCTGAGAGGGAAGTTTATAGCAATACAGGCCTACCTAAAAAAAACAGAAACACTTCAAACAAATGACCTTACTCTACACCTGCAAGAACTCGAGGAACTACAACAAAAACAGCCCAAAGCAAGTAGAAGGAAGGAAATAACTAAGATCAGAGCAGAAGTAAATGACATAGAGATTAAAAGTACAATTCTAAAGATGAATGAATCCAGGAGTTGGTTCTTTGAAAAAATAAACAAAATAGACAAGCCTTTAAGTAGGCTCATCAAGAAAATAAGGGAACGGACACAAATAAACACAATCAGAAATGAAAGAGGAGAGATTACAACTGATACCACAGAAATAGAGAGGATTGTGAGAAATTACTGTGAAGAACTGTAGCCAAGAAATTTGAGAACCTAGGGGAAATGGACACATTTCTAGAAAAATATAATCTCCCAAAACTCAATGAAAAAGAAGTAGAACAGCTGAATAGACCAATAACAGCAAAAGAAATGGAAGCAGTAATAAAAAAAACTCCCATCACACAAAAGCCCCGGACCAGGTGGGTTCACAGGAGAATTCTACAAAGCATTTAAGGAAGAGCTAACCCCCATTCTTCACAGACTATTCCAAAACATCCAAAAAAATGAAAAACTCCCTAACTCCTTTTATGAAGCCAGCATCATCCTAATTCCAAAACCAGATAGAGATACAACAAAGAAAGAAAACTTCAGGCCAATATCGCTGATGAACATAGATGCTAAAATCCTCAACAAAATATTAGCAAATCGCATCCAACAATATATCCAAAAGATTATACACCATGACCAAGTGGGATTCATCCCAGGGATGCAAGGATGGTTCAACATTCGCCAAACAGTAAATGTAATTCATCACATAAACAAAAGCAAAGACAAAAACCACATGATCATATCAGTAGATGCAGAAAAAGCTTTCGATAAGGTACAACACCCATTTATGATAAAAACACTCAGCAAAATGGGAATAGAGGGAACATTCCTCAATATAATAAAGGCCATTTATGAGAGACCTACAGCCAATATCATACTCAACGGGAAAAAACTAAAAGCTTTTCCACTAAGATCAGGAACAAGACAAGGTTGTCCACTTTCACCACTTCTATTCAATATAGTATTGGAAGTTTTAGCCACAGCGATCAGGCAAGAAAAGGAAATAAAAGGCATCCAAATAGGAAAGGAGGAAACAAAACTGTCATTGTTTGCAGATGACATGATAGTGTACATGGAAAATCCTATAGACTCTACCCAAAAACTGCTCAAACTAATTGATGAGTTTGGCAAAACAGCTGGTTATAAAGTCAATATCCAGAAATCAAAGGCATTTTTGTATACCAACAGTGAATCAGCAGAAGCAGAAATAAAGAGAAAAATCCCATTTGATATAGCAAAAAGAAAAATAAAATATCTGGGAATAAACCTAACCAAGGAGGTAAAAAACCTGTATGCAGAAAACTACACAGCCCTGAAGAACGAAATCAAGGAAGACACAAACAAATGGAAACATATACCTTGTTCATGGATTGGAAGAATTAACATTATCAAAATGTCCATACTACCCAAAGCAATATACAGATTCAATGCAATACCTATTAAAGTACCAATGGCATATTTCACAGACATAGAACAAACACTTCGAAAATTTATATGGAACCATAAACGAGCTCGAATAGCAACTGCTCTTTTGAGAAAGAAGAACAAAGTAGGGGGGATCACAATACCTGATATCAAACTGTATTACAAGGCCACTGTAATCAAAACAGCCTGGTACTGGCATAAAAACAGGCACATAGACCAATGGAACAGAACAGAGAGCCCAGAAATCAACCCAACTCTCTACAGTCAATTAATATTCGACAAAGGGGGCAGTAACATAAAATGGAGTAAGGATAGCCTCTTCAACAAATGGTGTTGGGAGAACTGGACAGCTACGTGCAAAAAAATGAAACTTGAGCACAGACTTACACCATACACCAAAAGAAATTCAAGGTGGATAAAAGACTTAAATGTAAGTCATAAAACCATTAAAGTCCTAGAGGAGAACATTGGCAAGAAAATCTCAGATATTTCACGCAGCAACTTCTTTACTGATATGTCCCCTAGAGCAAGGAATGTAAAGGAAAGAATAAACAAATGGGATCTCATCAAAATAAAAAGCTTCTGCATGGCTAAAGAAAACAGTATTAAATTAGCAAGACAACCAACTGTATGGGAAAACATATTTGCCAATGATACCTCAGACAAAGGTTTAATCTCTAAAATATACAAAGAACTTACACGACTCCACTCTAAGAAGACACCCAACCCAATTAGAAAATGGGAAAAGGACTTGAGCAAACACTTCTCCAAGGAGGACATACAGAACATTCAGAGACACATGAAGAGATGCTCAATATCATTAGCTATCAGAGAGATGCAAATTAAAACCACAATGAGATACCACTTTACACCAGTCAGGATGGCTATCATAAACAAAGCAACAAACAACAAATGTTGGAGGGGTTGTGGGGAAACGGGGTCCTTAGTTCACTGTTGGTGGGAGTGCAGACTGGTATAACCATTATGGAAAACAGTATGGATTTTTCTCAGAAAAATAAAAATCGACCTGCCTTTTGACCCAGCAATTCCACTGCTAGGATTATACCCTAAGAATCCTAAAACATCAATATCAAAGAACCTATGCACCACAATGTTAATAGCAGCACAATTTACAATAGCCAAGAGTTGGAAGCAACCTAGGTGCCCATCAGTAAATGAATGGATCCAAAAATTGTGGTACATATACACAATGGAATTCTATGCTGCAGAGAGAAAGAAGGAGCTACTACCCTTTGCAACAACATGGATGGAACTGGAAAGCATTATGCTGAGTGAAATAGGCCAGGTGCTGAAAGACAAATACCATATGATCTCACCTTTAACAGGAAGCTAAACAACAAAACAAACAAGTAAGCAGAAAAAAAAAACCCAAAAAAAGACACTGAAATAGAGAACAAGGGGATAGTGACCAGAGGGGAGAAGGAAGGGAAGTCAAGGGGAAAAAGGGGGAGGGATTTGGAAGAACAAATAGGAAGGACACAGGGACGAGAACTAAGGAGGGGGAGGAAATGGGAGGGAGGTGGGGAGCAAGGGGCAGGGGAGGCTGGGATGGGAAAAATAGACCAAAAACTGTACTTGAAAAATAACTAAATAAAATTTAAAAAAAAAGAATAAAATGAACTTTTCATTAAAATAAAAAAGAAATTCATTTCTCAAAACAATTTGAAATATTACACCATTTCAGAATCATTTGTAAATGTTACTAAAAGAATGTTATCTGTTAAATAAATTATCTTTTTAGTTAAAAAAAAATTTATATGGAGTCATAAAGGAGCCCGAATAGCAGCTGCTCTTTTGAGAAAGAAGAACAAAGTAGGAGGGATCACAATACCTGATATCAAACTGTATTACAAAGCCACTGTAATCAAAACAGCCTAGTACTGGCATAAAAACAGGCACATAGACCAATGGAACAGAACAGAGAGCCCAGAAATCAACCCAACCCTCTACAGTCAATTAATATTCGACAAAGGGGGCAGTAACATAAAATGGAGTAAAGATAGCCTCTTCAGCAAATGATGTTGGGAGAACTGGACAGCTACATGCAAAAAAATGAAACTTGAGCACCAACTTACACCATACACCAAAAGAAATTCAAGGTGGATAAAAGATTTAAATATAAGCCATGACACCATTAAAGTCCTAGAGGAGAACATTGGCAAGAAAATCTCAGATATTCCACGCAGCAACATTTTTACTGATATGTGCCCTAGAGCATGGAATATGAAGGAAAGAATAAACAAATGGGATCTCATCAAAATTAAAAGCTTCTGCATGGCTAAAGAAAACAGTATTAAATTAGCAAGACAACCAACTGTATGGGAAAACATATTTGCCAATGATACCTCAGACAAAGGTTTAATCTCCAAAATATACAAAGAACTTACACAACTCCACTCTCAGAAGACCTCGAAACCAATTAAAAAATGGGAAAAGGACTTGAACAGACACTTCTCCAAAGAGGACATACAGAATATCCAGAGACACATGAAGAGATGCTCAATATCGTTAGCTATCAGAGAGATGCAAATTAAAACCACAATGAGATACCACTTTACACCAGTCAGGATGGCTATAATAGACAAAGCAACAAACAACAAATGTTGGAGAGGGTGTGGGGAAAAGGGGACCTTAGTTCACTGTTGGTGGGATTGCAGACTGGTACAACCATTACGGAAAACAGTATGGAATTTTCTCAGAAAAATAAAAATCGACCTGCCTTTTGACCCAGCAATTCCACTGCTAGGATTATACCCCAAGAATCCTAAAACATCAATTTCAAAGAACTTATGCACCACAATGTTAATAGCAGCACAATTTACAATAGCCAAGAGTTGGAAGCAACCTAGGTGCCCATCAGTAAATGAATGGATCCAAAAATTGTGGTACATATACACCATGGAATTCTATGCAGCAGAGAGAAAGAAGGAGCTACTACCTTTTGCAACAACATGGATGGAACTGGAAAGCATTATGCTGAGTGAAATAGGCCAGGCATTGAAGGACAAATACCATATGATCTCACCTTTGACAGGAAGCTAAAGAATAAAACAAACAAGCAAACAGAATAAAAACAAAGACGCTGAAATAGAGAACAAGTGGGCAGCGACCAGAGGGGAGAGGGAAGGGAATTTAAGGGGAAAAAGGGGGCGGGATTTTGAGGAACAAGTATGAAAGACACAGAGATGAGAACTGGGTGGGGGGAAATGGGAGGGAGGGGGGAGACCGGGTGGGGGGGTGGGGTGGGATGGGAGAAATAGATTAAAAAAAATGTACTTGAAAAGTAACTAAATAAAATTTTTAAAAAATACAAAAAATTAAAAAAATAAAAAAAAAGAAACACTAAAACTCAGAGAGGTCCTATACCAGTATTGTGTCAACAATCAGTCAGGGAAAAAAATCCAAATCCATTCAAATCCATTCAAATCCATTCAAATCCTCCGTCTACGCTTAGAATTCTGTCTGAGTGACCCCTTTTTGTTCAAATATCAGAAGAGGAATTAAAAGCAGCAAGGATGAGAGCACAGGCTCTGAGGCCAGGATATTCACGACCAAATCACAGCTTTGCCCTTTACTACGTGTGGTGTTGGGTGAGTCATGAAGTTTTCTGTCTTCATTTTGCTCATCTTTGAAAATGGTAGGTATAACACTCAAGCAAAGATATTTCAAAGATTGAAATGAGTAATGAGTAATGAGAAATGAGATAATTCAAAGAGAAACGAGTCAAGGCCTGGCATGTAGTGCTCCATAAGTGTCAAAACCCACACAAAGCAAATTAGCTTAACTTACATAGAGTATGTAAAGATTATTTAAGATACTAGCAGTCTTCTGTATGCCATAAGAGATACAACCACTGAATGTTTTACTCTCAAGTCAGGAAATGTTCCTTCATCTTTTCTCCTGCGTATCACTCATTCATTCAATACATCTTATTTGTATGTATAATCTATACAAGGTAAAGTGATAGAAATCACGAGAAAATAAAGTAATACCAGATGCCATCTAGTATAGTTGCTACTCAATGTGCCAGTCCACAACAGTATCAGGGAAAGTCCAGGCCATGTCTGAAATAAGTATCTTTATTTAGGCAAAGAAAGATTAAAAAATGATAAATCTCCTACTCAGCATCTGAGATTTCAAACTAGATTTTTGATGCTTTCCTTCAAATTTTCTTCTCCACTTCCAACATGGTCTACTTCAGTAAATGGCACCTCGATTTTCACAGCCCTTCCTACCTCACCCCAAGATTTAGTCAATCATCAAATATCAGGAAACAGTTGTTGGTGCCACAAAGTGCTTGACCTTTATTACATGAGGCACCATGTCTGTTCTTTTTTTCTAGAGAGGTTTTCCTCAAATTTTAGTGTATAACAAAATAACCTAGAGGACTTGTTAAAACAGAGAGTCTTGGGACCTACCTCCAGAGTTTGTATTCAGTCTACAGTTGAGGTCTTGTGAGTTCTGGCAAGTTCCCAGGTGATGCTAATCTGCTAGTCCATGCACCCCCTTTGCTGGGCCAGGGACTCCATGTTTCTAGTTTCCAGGGAAAAAGCCCAAATAATTCCTAACACCTTGTTATTTTGAGGTTTCAAAAATGACATATGTTTCAAAAAATATCTGGAATGTCCCAAGTTTCAATCTTCCTACATTTAACTGATTCAGGGGAGACAAAACAATGTATTGTTTCCTGTTCCCCAGCTATTTCTTGTAAAACTTTAGATTAAAGGTGGAATCAATATCCTTTTGATGCTGCATAGGTCATGTCATCTGTTCAACAGGCATGCTTTTGTTGTTCTATCAAGTGAGTTGAGGCTTATAATAATGGAAGCCTATGAAAGATGTGACTCAGACTTTAAGCACTTGAACCTATGGTTCTCAACCAGGGGCAACTTTTGCCATCTGGGGGCATTAGGCGATGTCTAGAAACATTTCTGATCATCACAGGGGGTGATTATCTGATAGTAAGGAGAAGTCACTAGTGGATGGAGGCTAGGAATGTTGCTAATCATCCTGCAATGCACATGGCAGCAGTCATAGCAAAGAATAACACAGCCAGAAAAGTCAGATGTGCCAAGATTGAGAAGTCATAACTAAACCAAAGCCAGAAGAATATTTTTGAGAAAAGGGAACTTTTTAGACATTTGCCACTTTTTTCTCTGGGGTAGTCGACATTTTAAGTCTTTCCAAATAAGTAATGAAAATGAAGTTGTGAACCTCAGGGAAACTTCTACCAGTCGAAAATTTTTTTCTACTACCTCTGCTATTTTTTAAAATGAAAACCATGTAGCCTTGCGGGTAGGATGCCTTTTACCAAAATCCTGGGAAGATCTGGATCTCCCACATTTCTGATGGACGTGCGAGGTTATGCCCACAATTAGAAGTTATCTGGCTTACTGTGTTATTTCTTGGGGTAGAAATGTTTAGTCTTGAGAAAGTGAAAGCATAGTTCCATTAGTTAAGTAAAGTTACTTAACTTCGCAATGCCTGTTTCACCTTCTATTAAGATGGGGTGGGGGGGGTAAATAACAGACAACTGTCATTGAACAATAAAATAATATTTAAAAATTATACTTAATTTAAAGAAGTCAATGGAGATGGCTAAATAGAATATGTAACTATGTAACCCATATCTTCAAGCAAATAAAGTTTACTTGAGAATCTTCTTAAATTAAAAAAAAAAGATTGGTGGGTAGGGGTAGTAGAAACTGCAGTATAACACTTGGAGTTGTGAAGTTCATAAACACTAAGGAATTAAGTGCAGTCCCTACAGTACAGAAAGAAACAACAAACAACAGCTATCATAATTATCATTATTATTTTTTTTCCGTTCCTCAAGAGCCAAAAATTATTCATGCCATGTCTCATGCTGTTGAACCTCATCATGTGTGCTTCCAGGAAAGGTGTTCTAGAATTTCTCCCATAAATGTTGGTTTCCCTTTACATTTGTTTCTCACCTTTGCAAAGCTCTGGTGATCAAAATCATCTCAGCCCCTTGTAGATCTTCTGTTTGCTGAAGAAATTTATCAAAATCTACCACTTCTGGAAGAGCACTCGGAACTTGGCTTGACCATTGCCCTGAGATCTTCCTCTGTTGAAACCTATGTGTCAATTTCTCTTGATATGGTGCTCAACTCATTATTAGTTGTTTTCTCTTCATTACTAAGCTCTTTGTATGTAAAATCTGAAAGGTATAATTGAATAGTAAGACTGCAAACCAATCCACATTAACCCTCTATTTTTCATCTTATTTAAAGCATTGCTCTTTCATGTCATCTTCTCCACTTAACACTATTTACATTATAAATCTAAGTCTTGAATTTTCTTCAGGTAATAAAACAATCTTTCAAATTCTTATTTGAGATTTCATAGTGTCCAAATAGAAATGAAAATTCATTTGAAGCACAAAAAGCTACCTAAAACCTAAAGGAAAAAGAAAGGTGTTATGTTAAGACAAAAGTAGAAAGGTGTGTGCATGTAACTAAATTCAATATATGACAAGAAAATGGTTTATATATAATGAACTAGTGGGGATTTATTGCAAATATATACATATATATACGTTAATTTTTTGTACTAAAATCTGTTTAAAATATGTATCAATGTCTGCTCTTACTTAAAAGTGTTAATCACAATTTTTATTTCTTCCAACATTTCTCTTAGCTTTTCAATGACTGTAGAAAAAAAAAGGAAAACATTACTTTAAATCATTTCAGAACACCTAAGAATATTAGTAAAAATATGAAAAGTTCCGCTAACTTGAAAACTTTTCTTAGCCTAAAAAATAATTAAATTTTTTTTAATTTAATTATTGGTAAAGTACAGTTTTCTGTATTTTATTCCCATCCTAGACCACCCCCTCCAGTTCTCCTCACCTTCCTCCCATTAACCCCTGTAGTTTTTTTCATGTGCCCTTTATACTTGTTCCTGTGAATCCTTCCCCTTTTCTCCTAAAATTCTCACTCCTCTCTCCTCTGGTCCCTGTCAGCCTGTTCTGTATTTCAGTGTCTTTGGTTATATTTTGCTTGATTGTTTGTTTGTCGTTAGCTTCCTGTTAAAGGTGAGATAATATGGTATTTCTTTCATTTCCTGCCTTATTTCACTCAGCATTATGCTTTCCAGTTCCATCCATGGTGTTGCAAAGAGTAGGAGCTCCTTCTTTCTTTTTGCTGCATAGAATTCCACTGTGTATATGTACCATAGTTTTTTGATACATTCATTTATTGATGTGCACCTAGGTTGCTTTCAACTCTTGGCTATTGTAAGTTGTGCAGTGATAAACATTGTGGTGCATAGGTTTTGTTTTTGTTTTTTTTTTGGATTGGTGTTTCAGGGTTCTTAAGATATAATGCTAGTAGTGGAATTGCTTGGTCAAAAGGCTTATTCACTGATAGTTTTCTTAGAAAATTCGATATTGTTGTCCATAGTGGTTGTACCAGTCTGCAATCCCAACAACAAAAAATTAGGGTCCCTTAATTCTCCACAACCTCTCCAACACTTGTTTGTTGCTTAGGATTTTGTTTGGTGTACAGTGGTATCTCATTGTGGTTTTAATTTTCATCTCTCTGATAGCTAGTGATATTGACCCTCTTTTCATGTGTCTCTGCATCTTCCGTGTTTCCTCCTTGGAGAAATGTATGTTCAAGTTCTTTGCCCACTATTTATTTGGACTGCTTGTTTTAGAGTGGAGTCCTGTGAGTTCTTTGTACATTTTGGAGATTGAACCCTTGTCTGATGTATCATTGGCAAATATGTTTTCCCATGTAGCTGGTTCTCTTTTTATTTTAACACTGTTTTGTTTAGCCATGCAAAAGCTTTTAATTTTGATGAGATCCCATTTGTTTTTATTTTTTCCCCTTTATGTCCCTTGCTCTAGGAGACATATCAGGAAATATGTTGCTGTGTGAAAGATCTGAGATTTTCCTGCCAGTGTTCTCCTCTAGGAATTTAATGGTGTTTTGGCTTATATTAAAGTCTTGTTTACACCTTGAATTTATTTTGGTGTATGTTGTAGGGTGGTGCTCCAGTATCACTTTTTTTGCACGTAGCTGTCCAGTTCTCCCAACACCAGTTGTTGAAGAGGCTATTTTTACTCAGTTTGATGTTGCTGCCCTGTTTGTCAAGTATTAAGGGACCATGGAGATTTGGGATTATATCTGGGCTCTCTTGTTCTTTTCCATTGTCCAGTGTGTCTGTTCTTATCCCAGTATCAGGCTGTTTTGTTTCCAACTTTCAAATCTTTTTTTTTTTTAATTATTGATTATGCCATTACATTTGTTCTAGTTCCCCCCTCCGTTTTCCTCCACCCTGCACACCCCTCCCACACCATCCCCCCCCCCTTTAGTTCATGAACACATGTCTCAAGTTCTTTAGATTCTGTATTTTCCCTACTATTCTTACCCTCCCCTGGGTAAGAACAGTAGATATTTTCTATCTACTGTCTATGCTACTTATTTTCTGTACCTTCTCCCGCCTTCTCCTCCTCCCATTCCCCTGTTGCTAATCCTCCACGTGATCTTCATTTCTATGGTTCACTCCTGATCTAGCTGTCCTCTTAATTTGCTTTTGTTCTAGGTATGGTTGTCGATAACTGTGAGTTTGCTGTCCTTTCACTGTTCGTCTTTTTTATCTTCTTTTTCTTAGGTAAGTCCTTTAACATTTCATATGATAATGGCTTGGTGATGACGAACTCCTTGAATATGGTCTAATCTGAGAAGCACTTTATCCGCCCTTCCATTCTAAATGAAAACTTTGCTGGATAGAACAATCCTGGTTGTAGGTCTTTGGTTTTCATGACTTGGAATACCTCTCTCCAGCCCCTTCTTGCCCGGAGGGTCTCTTCTGAGAAATCCACTGACAGTCTGAGGGGAACTCCTTTGTAGATGACTGTCCCCTTATCTCTTGCTGCTTCTAGGAGTCTCTCCTTCATTTTAATCTTGGCTAATGGAATGATGATGTGCCTTGGTGTGTTCCTTCTTGGGTCCAACTTCTTTGGGACTCTCTGAGCTTCCTGGATTTCCTGGAAGTCTATTTCCTTTGCCAGATTGGGGAAGTTCTCCCTTATTGTTTGTTCAGATAAGGTTTCCACTCGTGACTGTTCCTCTTCCCCTTCTGGTACCCCTATAATTCAAATGTTGGAACGTTTAAAGATGTCCTGGATGTTCCTAAGCCTCTCCTCATTTTTTTGAATTCCTGTTTCTTCATCCTTTTCTGTTTGGTCATTTTTTCCTTCCTTCTGGTCCACTCCCTTGATTTGAGTCCCAGTTTCCTTTCCATTACTATTGGTTTCCTGTGCATTACCATCCATTTCAATTAGTTTAGCCTTCATATGTTCCTCTAATTTGTTACTAAAATCAACCAGTCCTGTGAGGATCCTGATCACCAGTGTTTGAACTGTGCACCTGAAATTTTGGCTATCTCTTCATGGCTTAGATTTATCGGCTCTGGGGCTCTGAGTTGTTCTTAAGCCATGCGATGATCTGTTTGTGCCTGTTACGTATGAGGAGCAGAGCCTTAGTTGTTTACCAGGGCGGGGCCACCCAGATCGCTGGTTTGTGATGCTGTATGGGGGGGCGGGGTCAGAGAGGGAGCAATGGTGGTCCTCTCTGCTCGCCCAATCCGTCCCACCACTTGCCCCCACCTGTTTATCTGAGCGGAAATGTGCGAGCCCGCCACCCTGCGCGCCATGTGGTTTCAATGCTCGCCTCTTCACTGGTTTATCTGCACGCAAATGTCGACTGACCACAGCCAGCCAGCCGCGCCTCTTCCCTGTGTCCGCGGGTAGCTAGCCCACACCTGGGAATCCGTGCCTTTGGCTGCTTGCACACCACCCTGGTCGGGGATCTTTTTGGCCAACCTGCTCAGCTGCTGGCTTTGCCCCTCTTACCAGTTTAGCTGAGCATTTTGTTGTTTTTGGACTCCGTATTGTTGATTTTCTGTGTAGTTTGGTTGTGTTTACTGTTGTTAAAACTTTGTTGTTTTTAGATTTTGTTTTGCACGGCCTCCATCTTGGTGGAAGTCCCCAGGCTGTTTTGATCATAATGGCCTGGTAATACAGTTTGGTATCAGGTATTGTGATCTCTCCTACTTTGTTCTTCTGTCACAACATTGCAGCTATTATTCGGGCTCATTAAGGGTTCGATATAAATTTTTGAAGTGTTTGTTCTATGTCTGTGAAATATGCCATTGGTACTTTCATCGGTATTGCATTGAATCTGTAAATTGCTTTGGGTAGTATAAACATGTTGATATTGTTAATTCTTCCAATCCATGAACATGGTATATGTCTCCATTTGCTTCTGTCTTCCTTGATTTCTTTCTTCAGTGTTGTGTAGTTTTCTGCATACAGGTCTTTTATGTCCTTGGTTAGGTTTATTCCCAGATATTTAATTTTTGCTTTGGTATATTGAATGGAATTATTTTCTTGATTTCTGCTTCTGCTGATTTATTATTAGTATACAAAAGTGCCTTTGATTTCTGGATATTGACATTGTATCCCACTGTTTTGCCAAATTCATTTATTAAGTCGAGCAGATTTTGGGTAGAGTCTATAGGATTTTCCAGGTACACTATCATGTCATCTGCAAACAGTGACAGTTTTGTTTCCTCCTCTCCTATTTGGATGCTTTTTATTTCCTTTTCTTGTCTGACTGCTGTGGCTAAAACTTCCAGTAGTGTATTGAATAGATGTGGTGAAAGTGGACAACCTTGTCTTGTTCCTGATCTTAATCAAAAGGATTTTACTTTTTGCCTATTGAATATGATGTTGGCTGTAGGTCCCTCATATATGGCCTTTATTATATTGAGGAATGCTCCCTCTATTCCCACTTTGCTGAGTGTTTTTATCATGAATGGGTGTTGTACCTTATCAAAAGTTTTTTTCTGTATCTATTGATATGATCATGTGATGTTTGTCTTTGCTATTGGTTTATGTGATATATCACATTTACTTATTTGTGAATATTGAACCATCGTTGCATCCCTGGGATGAATCCCACTTGGTCATGATGTATGATCTTTTTGATGTATGGTTGGATGCGATTCACCAATATTTTGTTGAGGATATTAGCGTCTATGTTCATCAGTGATATTGGCCCGAAGTCTTTTTTCTTTGTTGTGTCTTTGTCTGGTTTTGGGATTAGAATGATGCTGGCTTCATAAAAAGAGTTTGGGAGACTTCTAACATTTTGGATTTTTTTTATTAGTCTGTGAACAATAGATATTAGCTCTTCCTTAAATGCTTTGTAGAGTTCTCCTGTGAAACCATTTGGTCCAGGGCTTTTGTGTGTCAGGAGATTTTTGATTGCTGCTTCAATTTCATTTGCTGCTATTGGTCTATTTAGGCTTTCTGATTCTTTTTCACTGAGTGTTGGAAGATTACATTTTTCTAGAAATTTGTCTATTTCCCCTAGGTTTTCAAATTTCTTGGCATACAGTTCTTCATAGTAATTTCTTACATTCCTTCATATTTCTTTGGGGTCAGTTGTAATCTCTCCTCTTTCATTTCTGATTGTGTTTACTTGTATCCTCTCTCTTTTGTTCTGTGAGTTGGACTTCCAGTTACATCTTGAGTAAAAGAGGTGAAAGAGGTATCCCTATCCTCTCCCTGATCTTAAGAAGAATGCTTGTAGTTTTCGCTGCTTGAGTGTGATGCCGGCCATGAGTTTGTCATACATGGACTCTACTACATTTAGGTATCCTCCCCCTACTCCCACTTTGTTGAAAGTTTTTTTTATCATAAATCAGCACATTGATTTATCAAATGCTGTTTTCAGCATCTATTAATCTGACCATGAGGGTTTTAGCCTTTCTTTTGTTTATGTGGTGAATCAAATTTTTGGTTGCAAATGTTGTACCAACTTTGTATTCCCAGAATAAATCCCACTTGATAATGGTGTATGATATTTTTGATGTATTGCTGTATTGGATTTGCTAGTATTTTATTGCAGATTTTAGCATCTATGTGCATCATAGAAAATGGCCTGTATTTTCATTCATTGTGCTGTTTTCATCTGGTTTTGGAAATATGATAATGTTGGCGTAGGTAAATAAGTTTGGAAGCCTCCCCTCCTTTTAAATTTTATGAAATAATTTGAGAAGGAGACATGTTAGTTCTTCTCAGATGTCTGGTAAAATTCAAGTGTCGAAGGCATATGATGCAGGGCTTTTGTTTGTTGGGAATTTTTCGATTACTGCTTCGATATCACTTGGTATAACCTCTCTATTTAGATTCTATGATTCTCCCTATTTGGTTCTGGAAAATGGTATGTTTTAGGAATTCATGCATTTCATCTAGGTTGTCCAGTTTTTTGGTATATAGTTGTTCATAATATGTGCTTACAATCCTTTGTATTTCTTTGGTGTCAGTTGTTGTTTCTCCTCTGTCACCTGTGATTTTACTTATATGGGTCCTCTCTTTTTTCTTGATGAGTTTGGTTAAAGGTTTGCCTATTATTTGTATCTTTTCAAAGAACCGACTCTTAATTCATTGGTCTTCTGTACTGTTTATTTAGACTCTATTTTATTTATTTATGATCTGATCTTTATTATTTTGTTCATTCTACTCTCTTTGGGCTTTGTTTGTTGCTTTTCAAGTTCCTTTAAGTGTTAAGTCCAGCTGTTTATTTGAGCTTTTTGGCATTTTTTAGAGATAGGCTTATAATGCTATGAATTTCCCTCTTAGGATTGTTTTCCCAGTGTCCCAGAGACTTTGGATTATTGTGGACAATCCAAATAAATTCTCATTTTCTTCGAGGTCTCCTTTGATTTCTTCTATGATCTCACTGTTGACTTATTCATTGTTTAATAAAATGTTATTTAGCTTCCATGTGCTTGTGTGTTTTTCAGTGTTGTTCCTGTGGTTCACTTCCAGTTTCATACCACGGTTGTCAGAGAAGATGCTTGCTCTGAAGATACCAATTAAATGTATTTGATCTAGAGAATGGATAAGGCCACTGTCTCCTTGTGATTTACTGCCTGGAAGATCTATCCACTGAAGTCAATGAGGTGTTAAAGTCTCTGACTACAATTGTATTTCCATCTGTCTCTCCTTTCATGTCCATCAACATTTTCTTTACATATATATGCTCCTATGCTTTACATAGCTTTACGTAGGTATTTGTTTTACATAGGTGATCCTATGTTGGGTGTGCAATTATTCACTAGCATTACATCCTCTTGTTGGATTGTTCCCTGTATTATGATGTAGTGTCCTTCTTTTTCTGTACTATAGCTTTGGTTGTAAAGCCTATTTTTTTGGATATAAGTTTTGCTACCCTAGCTATTTTCCCTTTTCCATTCGCATGAACATCTGTTTCCATTCTTTTATTGTCAGGAAGCGTGAATATTTCAATCTGAGTTGTGTCTCTTGGAGACATTATATATATATGGGTCTTGCTTTCTTATCCATTAGGCTATGTTATGACTTTTGGTAGGAGTATTTAAGCCATTTACATTTAAGGTGATTATTGATACATGTGTACACAGCGCCATTTTCTTAGACTGTTTCCCTTTGTTATCTTCTTTCTTTCTCTCTTTCCTCTTCTTCAGCCTAGTCCTTTACTATTTGTTGCACTATTGGTTTGGTGTTAAGAAACCCCTTTAGCTTTACATTATCTGGGAAGCTCCTTGATTTTAAATGACAGCTTTGCTGTGTACAGTAGCCTTGGTTGTAGGTTCTTGCTTTTCATCACCTTGATTTTTTCAAGCCACTCTCTTCTGGCCTGAAATATTTCTGTTGAGTAATCTGATGATAGTCTAATTGGTGTTCCCATGTAAGAAACTACCTGCTTTTCTCTCGTGGCTTGGCTAGTTTAGTGTGGTAGTGCTACTACGGTGGTCAGTAGCTGTCTGTTGGGTTTCCAAGCCTGGGGTGTCCCAGCTAAGGTCAGCCCCCACCTGTGTTCTACCCTGGCCCACCTAGCCTGAGCTACGAAGCAATCTGAGATGGCTGCTACTTGTATTTGTCTTGGAGGTTCCCAGGCAAAGTCAATCTTTGAACCTCAAAGGGATACTGTTCTTACTGGCCTTTGGGCCTCTTAGCAAGTGTGACAAGGTATGGGGGCTTGCTAAGGTCAACTGTTGCCTGTTTGAGAGAATTTATAAAGTTGTAAAGCATGAGCCAAGACCAGCCATTCATGGGGAAAAGCCCCTGTTAACAGCTTGGGTGGGCCTGTAAGTGGGGTGGAGCCTCAGGGGATCTCCAGGTTGGGGCAAACATTGTCAGCCAACTTTTAGCCAAAAGAGGGAGTATCCACTTATTTCTTTTTGGCTCCTGATCATTGTTGTTCTTATAAACTACAATACCACTATAAAAATATTAGCCCATGTTCTCTTCTGGTATTTATACGGTTCCATGTAGTGATTTAACAAATTATAGCACTCATATCTGCTACCTTTTAGTGCTTACTATGTTGCCCGCAGTGCATGAGTGCTTTATGTGAAATTTATCACTTTGAGACCCCAACAATTCCATGAATTAGGTCCTGCAGTTATTTCCACTTGACAGATGAGGAAAAGAAAGCTGAGAAAAATTAAATATCTAGCCCAAAATTACATAACTGATAGATCAAGGATTTGACTGAACATCTGATTAAGGCCATTCATCATGAGCACTTTATTGCTTTGATCATTCAGGAATGAATGTTGATATAAATATAGAGGTAAAGATACAATTTTCTTTTCTTACAAATGACTAATACTTGCCCCAACACTATTTAACCATTTCTTTAGGTATTTGAAATGCCCCTAAAAACCAATTATTTCAAAGAGAAAGGGATGGGAAAACTACTAGGCTAAGAACCAGGATCCTAATCATTCTTCTTTCCTCTTCATTGGCTGAATCTGAGTCTTTACATAGCACTAATTCTGCATCCTGTAAATAACCCAAATATTGGTCCTGTCCACTTCATAATTGGCAAGGACGTATAACATTTTAAAGAATAAAAAAACATAGCAAGGTCAGGTAGTACACTTCTCCAATGTATCCTTATCAATCCTGAATCAATAAAGCAATTAATAGATCCATTAATACAAAAAAATTCTTATTCCAAAAGTATACATTTTTAGCCCTGGTCAGGGTGGCTCAGTGGATTGAGTGCCAACCTGTGAACCAAACGGTCATCGGTTTAATTCCCAGTCAGGACAAGTGCTTGGGTTGTGGGCCAGGGCCCCAGTAGTGGGTGTGTGAGAGGCAACCACCCACTGATTGTTTCTCTCTCCTGCCCCCTTTCTTTAAAGATAAATACATAAAAAAATTTTTAAGGTATACACTTTTGTAATGAACAACAAAATATACTAATACATCAGAAAGCACATAAAATCTAAATGTACTTACAATTGTTTGTAAACTTCACATGTCTTAACTGATGCTGAAGCTTCTTTAGATTGTAATTACTTTGGCCTGCTGTTGCTCCTATAAGGAAGAAGTATGTAGTTTAAAATTATTCTATGGCAAATATGGTTGCAATTCAGAATCCTACATCTGAGACATACCATTTTCACTTTGTAAAAGATAGCCAAGAGCAATGAAATGATGAGCAGAAGGTGGTTCCATAGGTGTCAAAACAGCCTGAAAATTTTAATAAGTACCCTTGCTCTAAAAAAAGCATTTCTTGTTTTCCTCCAATATTTAGAAGCACAGTGGGTTAAATCTGCTACAACACATGCCAAAAAATGTGTTTCTTTCTTTTTTTTTTTTTAACATCTGTTAAGATATCAAGTTAGTGGACACTGTTTTTTTTTAAATTTATTTATTTTCATTGTTCTTCAAGTAGAGTTTTCTGTCTTTTACTCCCATCTCAGTCCACCACTGCAGTGCTCCCCACCTCCCTCCCATTACCACTGCCCCCTTAGTTTTTGTCCATATGTTTTTTTTTCAGATGTTGAAAGATTTATTTTAAGGTATAGATAATGTTAAAATTTCCTAATACGGATATGTAAATTCAGTTGTTGAAGATGATACATTTCTTTCCTATAATAGACATTGCTACCAAATTTATGTCAACATACTTTCTGTTTTATTATTTTCCACAAGATTTTTTTTTAATATTACATTTTATTTAGTTACTTTTCAAATATACTTGTACTTTTCATCCCTTCCCTTTTTCCCCTGAAATTTCATCCCCTCTCCCCTCTGGTCACTGTCAGCCTCTTCTTTATTTCAGTGTCTTTGGTTATATCTTGCTGGACACTGTTTTAAAAACATGAACTAGAAGCATAGGCTTAGTTCTGTTTTTTTCTTCAAGAAATTTTTCTTTGTTTAATTTGTTATAATTTATGGAATTAGAATTTGAAATAGATCTTCTTAATTTTTGGAAATATTAAAACCATCTAAACAGTGTGTATTCTATGAATACTGACAAACTTCCTAACAAGAATTAACTTCATCTTTCCCTGGCTGGCGTAGCTCAGTGGATTGAACACTGGTCTGTGAACCAAACAACTATGTTTGATCCTTAGTGAGGACACATGCCTGGGTTGCAGGCCAGTTCCCAGCAGTGGATGCAAAAGAGGAAAACACACATTGTTATTTCTCTCTCTCTCTCTCTCTCTCTCTCTCTCTCTCTCTCTCTCTCTCTCTCTCTCTCTCTCCTTCTCTTCTCCCGCCTCTAAAAATGAGTAAATAAAATCTTAAAAATTTTTAAATAAAAAATAATTAACTTCCTATATACACATCCTCTGAGTGATTGGGGCTAATGATACCCACTAATTTCACTGTTACAGGCTTGATGAAGTACCTTCAGTTCCACTCAGTGCTATCTGCCCTCCAGGGTACCAAGCTCATCCAAAGGACCAGCCTAAAAATGTTAGGAGTACAATAAAAGCCTGAAAAACAGAAGAGTTTTTCAGGCTTTCAAATACATTTTCAGATATTTCATATTGGCAGCAGAAATACTGGGTTAATCATTCACATATTCTGCTTAAAGTAATAATCTTACTTTAGTATTTTACTTAAATTATGAGGCTAAAATCATATATTTGCATTGAGTGTTCTATAATTCTATAATACACTTAATAGTATTGTCATTTTCTCATCTTTTGGTGCTTTATTTACACCCCTTCATTTTCCCCAGTGTTCTCACAAATGACCATGAAGCACCAAATAGCTGTATCCAAAAGTCCTTGAAATCAATGTGAAAAAAAAATTAACTACATAAGGCCTCAACCAGTGCTAAAACCCATAACAAATATATGATGTTGGCTTATTTTTTGAATTAAAATTCAGTTGTCCCCAAAAAGCAGGATCTTTATCCAATGTGTTTTTAAGTGCCTTATTCAATGTTGGAACAGCACCACAAGAAACTTCTCTCTTAGGTAGTTAGGGAAGTGTTTTTGTTGTTTTATTTTTGCCACGGTTTCATCTGCTGCATAAGCGAGACCACTTATTTATTCATTTGGAACTGCCAGTCTATAGGCAAACCACTTAAATACAATATTACACAACTGCAGGCTAAAATTTTGGCATGATATGTAAGGTAAGAAAAAGAAATTTTCTATTTCTGGGCTGTAATATGGGGAGGAAAAACCTGTATATCCAAACAGTAAGTGCATTCTTTCCTCTCCAAAATAAGATTAACACAAAGTGTGAATAAATAAGAGGCAAAAGCATAGCAGAAAAACAAATAAAAAGATAAAAATGGACAGACAATGAAGTGACTTAAAATGCAGAGAAGGAAGACATTCTACTTGGTGGCATGATTGAGAGATAGATCAGCCTCTCACTTGTCTATACAAGTGAGAAACTGAGAAAAAGTAAGAAATATGAAACTACAGATGTTTTGATTGCTTTATGAATCAAACAGGAGAAACAAAAATTTGGTTTTCCTGTTAGGTCTTATTGTGTTTCAAACAGAAGAGGGAGAGTGATTCTTGCCACTACCTGAAAAAAGACAATTTCTTAGGATAGTGCAATGTTACATTCAGAAAGTACTGATTAAGAATGGCCTTTAACTGGCTAGAAAGCACTGCCATAAGCTGTATGATCTCTACAGAAATTAACATTTTATGCAGCTTAGTTCATTGATAACCATTATTTTTCCTTTAAGCAAAGCTAAGCAGTTTTTTATTATAATCTAAGAATCACAATGAGATACCACTTTACACCAGTCAGGATGGCTATAATAGACAAAGCAACAAACAACAAATGTTGGAGAGGGTGTGGGGAAAAGGGGACCTTAGTTCACTGTTGGTGGGATTGCAGACTGGTACAACCATTACGGAAAACAGTATGGAATTTTCTCAGAAAAATAAAAATTGACCTGCCTTTTGACCCAGCAATTCCACTGCTAGGATTATACCCCAAGAATCCTAAAACATCAATTTCAAAGAACCTATGCACCACAATGTTAATAGCAGCACAATTTACAATAGCCAAGAGTTGGAAGCAACCTAGGTGCCCATCAGTAAATGAATGGATCCAAAAATTGTGGTACATATACACCATGGAATTCTATGCAGCAGAGAGAAAGAAGGAGCTACTACCTTTTGCAACAACATGGATGGAACTGGAAAGCATTATGCTGAGTGAAATAGGCCAGGCATTGAAGGACAAATACCATATGATCTCACCTTTGACAGGAAGCTAAAGAATAAAACAAACAAGCAAACAGAATAAAAACAAAGACGCTGAAATAGAGAACAAGTGGGCAGCGACCAGAGGGGAGAGGGAAGGGAACTTAAGGGGAAAAAGAGGGAGGGATTTTGAGGAACAAGTATGAAAGACAGAGATGAGGACTGGGGGTGGTGGGGAATGGGAGGGAAGGGGGAGACCGGGCGGGGGGGGGGGAGAGAAAAAAAATGTACTTGAAAAGTAACTAAATAAAATTTAATATTTAAAAAAAAAGAATCTTTCAATATGTAAAATGTACTCTACAAGGAAATAAGGTATACTTGTAGAATTCTTTTTTTATAAGGCCAATATTTAGTGTACTATTAACAATGATTGATTTCACAGGAAACAGCAAAACACTTTCTGTGCAATCTACAAGGTACTTTCTCAGGTATTATCTCAGGGGATTCACAGGACACTTCCCCTGAGGTAGACATGGTAGGCATTATATCACAGAGAGTAGACTTGGGTTTACCAGATTATGTGACCTGATCACTTCATGCTATTACTAAGTATGTGCTCTGAGTCTGTAGCTGTTCTCTTAGTCCAGCCCTCAGTCGTCAATACCAGGGAGATGAGCTAAGACCAGATAGCCCAGGCATAAATTTGTGTTTATTTGAAGAAATTTCTACATCAACTACTCTGTCTACCCCCAAAAAGGGAACCTTTTTTTCCTATGAAATTGGAAGAAATTCACATAGAAAATAATCCAGCTACAGCCACTAAATAGTAACCTGACAAAATAAACACAACCCAAACAGACAAATTCATCACTAACTAAAAAGTATCTTGATAGAAAATGAAACCCTCAAAGCAAAAATATCAAGCACAGGGAAAACCTTCAACTTTCTATCACTTAATAGTTTTTGTTGATCATGAACTCAACTTCTTTTCTGTTTTCCTGCTAACTTATCTTTCAATTCTTCCAGCATACTATGCTCAATTCTAAAGTCAATTTTTTTGGTTGTAGAAATGAGTGTTTATCTTTTTCCGTGTAAATAACTCTTGAGGAAAAAAACAGAGGGCATAAATATGACAAATATTTTTTAACTGCTGATAATATGAAGACATTCATAATCAGCACTTTATATTTTGATTCATGCATCCAAGGAGTCAGAAATAGTTAGAAACAGTTTAGCTCACCTAAACTAACAAGTAAGTTGAATTATTTAAATTATAAATATGTTGATTTAAGAAAATGCAGCCATAGACTTGCTTGGAAAATACATAGTTCTTTGACTACTGATTTTAACTAAATCTCACTGTGGCCTGAAAATGGTCGCCACTTCTAACAGCTGTTTCTATTAGAAAACACTCTAAACTCTATCGCCTGAACCCAGACATTTATCCTTTGCTGGTGTGAATCTCTTAGCCACTAAAATGTGCATAATGACAGCTCTCCACTATGAAGCTGGGCTGTGATTAACACTAAATGAGATAATAGACAGGAAGGATTATTATACAGTAAAAATACACTACGAAGTGGAAGTTACTAACAGTAGTAGGCAAACAATATATGAAGACAGAAATTTTAGTATATTTCAGGCATATTGTCTACATTTACTTCACAGCTGCTTTCATTGAACTCCATCTACCAGTAAGAAGGTCTAATGTTAGTTTGAATCCTGGCGTACAACAAACAAGCAGTGTAATATGAAGAAACATTTTTTGGCTGGACAACTAAATTTATTTTCTTGACACCTGTTCTTTCTGTCTCAGAAGGTGGATATTACTATGTATACTTCTCAACTAGTCCTGGATAAGGAGTGCTGGAGTAGCTCTGGCCACTGACTTAATTTCATACAATCTGAGGGTCAAGTATGAAAGGTGGAGTTCCCAACCTTTTTCACTTTGGCACGCAAAAGGAAAAACTTGATATTTATAAGGCATACATGGCAAAACAGATGACAACACTCCAGGCCTACCTTGCTGCCCCAAAGACTAAGGGGTTCTAACTTAGCACTGTGTTTCAGAGAGTAAGCAATGGGTAGTGCAGAGACATCATATAGATTTTATCCTGCAAGCCAACTCTAGGGCACTGAGGGTGGTTACTGGAGTCTCATGCTGACAACTAGGAAGGCTCTGGTTTGGGGATGGAGGAAATTACTATGATCAAGTAGAAATTTCTAGCATTGGCACATGTTACCCTATGACGGTAAATTAGTTAATCCCAGCCATTCCTGGATTAGAAAATATTAACCTGTAAAGACACTCAAAAGATAATAATGAAGAGACTGCCAAACATATGAAAAGATGCTCAACCTCACCTACAATAGAACAAATTAACTTTAAATGTGTAGCACAGTAACGCTCTACAACAATCAGACTGGCAAAAAGAAAATCCCGAGTTTAAGTAGTATTTTCTAATGATAAAATTGTGGGAAAATATTACAGATTGTCTATGGAACACAACTTGGCAATATACCACATGCATGTTCATATACCCTTTCTATTTTTAGAAATATTTCTACTACTTCTCCTTCTAGGAATATATCTTAAAGACATACTCACACATTCACAAACTGATGTGATACGTGAATACTGCAATTCATTGCAGCATTGTTTGCTTGGATGTTACAATAAAAAACTGGGTACAACCTCAATGTCCATCACTAAGGGGTAGGTTAAATTTATACGTCACAATCATACACTGGAATGCAATGCCATGGTCCTGTGTTCCACGTACAGATAAGGAAATATCTCCAAGACACATTCTTGTTAAAGAAGACAGCTTATATGAAAATGTTAGTCATATCGAAAGCACAAAATGCAAAAAGGACTCCACTAGTATACACTCAAATGATATTATACTCCTCATATCACTCTGATTCAACAATTTTACCTTTCTTTCTTCTCTGGATTCATTGATCTTTTCTCCCCTCCCCTACTCTCCTTTCTCTTCTCTTCTCTTCTCTTCTCTTCTCTTCTCTTCTCTTCTCTTCTCTTCTCTTCTCTTCTCTTCTCTTCACTTCACTTCACTTCACTTCACTTCACTTTTCTTGCTTACATATTCTAATTTAAATCCACTACATTATGTAAGTTCACTCCAACATACTTAAGTGCGCATCCCTACATATATTTGATTTACATCACTATTATCATGCCTGACAAAATCAACAATTCCTGGGTATTTAAGATATACTCTTCTCTTAAAGAAAAAAAGGAGCAAGATACAGAACAGATGTTACCATTTATATAACCAAAAGACAATATAAATATGTATTTTTATTCTCTTATAACTAAACATCACAAAATATGGGATAATACACAAGAAACTAAAAACAGCAGTTGTCTGTGGGGAGGGGAAGTGGGTCTCTGGGGTCACAGGTAAAGCAGAGGTCTTTCACTCTATACCTATTGACATGTATTGAATTTTAAATGATGTGAGGGTATTGAATATTACCTACATTAAAGAAAGAAAATAATTATACCACAAATTGTTTTATTCTTGGTATGCAATGACAAGTGCTGATTAGAAATATTCTTCCAACAGATTTTTTCTGACAATCTTCCAATCATTTTTTTTTCCAAAACCTTTTAACAGATGGAGAAAACCTAATGAGAGCTGTAAAATCATCACATCACAGTAGAGGAGGACTCAATACTGGCATAGTCTAATGGTTTAATATATATATGGTCATTAACAGATTTGTAGATTACCTACCTAGAGAGAAACTTAAACCAGGCCCCCTAAATTATAGTCCACTTCTGTCTCAAGTAGTACGTTTTGTAAATCAAAGAAAAACCCCGTATGTTCTCAAATTCTGAGTATTAAAAGCACTATGTAAGTATTATATAAGTAGAGTTGAGTATTCTACCTCCTAAAGGTATAGTGTAACTTTTCAAATGTCCAATAGTATGCTTTATTGGTAGAATTTCTAAACAGGCAACTGCCACTAATCCTGGTCAAGGCATCATTTTTCACAAGCCTCCTTTTCTTTGGGTTATTTAGCAAATTGATACTGTATGACTTCAAAGCAGTGTTTAGATGAAATTTTCAACTATAAGTTAGGGCTGAGGACTTCAAATTCTAATTCTTTCATTGTTCCTCATGATATACATGATGTCATGGTGTCACTGGGAACACTGAACATTCAATACATATCACTGGATTATTAAAAAAAAACATGGACTACAGATTAAAAGTTCTTGATTAGCTCAGTTATATGTGTAGGGCAGAACTGAAAGGGACAGAGAGAGACATGGGGAAGGGGACCAAATGAAAGGACATTTAAAAAATATAACTTGAGGGTACAGAATTTTCACTAAAACTATTCACTCATTCAAAAATATTTACCAAGTGCTGCTCTGGCTGGTGTAGCCCAGTGGATTTTGCTTCACAGGCCTGTGAAGCAAAAGTTACCAGTTTGATTTCTAGCAATGACACATGCCTGGATTGTGGGCAGGTCCCTGGTAGGGGACGCATGAGAGGCAACCAACCACACATTGATGTTTCTTCCCACTCTTTCTCCTTCCCATCTCCTCTTTCTAAAAATAAGTAAATAAAATATTTTAAAAATATTTACCAAGTGCTTATCTTGCTAAGTAAAAATGTATTCAATCTGTTATTTGATATATGCAGTCTAAAGAAATTACTGCTTTTCTTCTGGTTCAAAACACTGGTTCGAAGTAATAAAAATAAATAGAATTTAAATAACTCTACTTAAAATTAACTTTATATTAAATACTCTATTATTATTTGTCTATGTCTCACTTCCCATCTTTCTCTCGTTTTATATTTGAAAGTCTAGTGATCAGAATTTTGTTAATGTGATGTGTGGGACTGGGTAGGGTGGAGTAGAATTAATTTTATACACTTTTTATAATAAAATGTGTAGTAAAGATGCTTGAGGATAATGTTATTATACTTACTGATTTTTACACTTTTCTGCTGTGTGTAAGAATTCCACTTTCTTGGTCTCACTAACATTCTGTTTCCAGTTTTGAAACCAAAAAAGACAAATTCCACCCGAAGTACACAAACACACATCACCCTGTGTAAGAAATAAAAATAAGTTTATCCGCAATACCAAAAATGGTAAGACTTTGAGGTGGAATTTTTTCTCAAAGATGACATGTCAATAAGAGTGTCTCAGAGAAAAATTTTTTGCATTCATCCATTGATGCTTATTGTGAATAACTTTACAAGGAACATGAAGTGAATATATCTTTCAAGTTAGTGTGTCCATTCCCTTCTGATAAATACCCAGAAGTGGAATTACCAGGTGATACAGTAGTTCTATTTTTAAATTTTTGAGGAATGTCTATAATTTTCCATAATGGCCACACCAATTTACATTCCTCCCAACAGTGCACAGGGTTTCTTTTTCTCCACATTCTTGCCAGTGCTTGTTACTTCCTGTCTCTTTGATAATATCCATTCTAACAAGTGTAAGGTCATATATCATTGTGCTTTTGATTTGCATTTTCCCGGTAATTAGTGATGTTGAGTAAGCTTTCATGTACCTCTTAGCCATCTGTGTATCTTTCAGAAAATATCAGTTTTGTTCTTTGGCCCATTTCTTAAATGGATTGTTTTTTTCTGTGATTGAATTGTCTGAGTTCTTTATATGCAGTGTCCAGCAGAAGTAAGGTTTGTCTGAGTGTGACTGGCAGGATAATAACATGGGCATAATAATCTCTAGTTTTCATTTAAACACATCACCTAAAATGTCCTATGGTGTGCTGGAGTGTAACATTTATGTTAAAGAATTACCTACTCAGGATTTTGTAATCTAAAACGGGGGTGACTTTGGCTGGTGTTGGTCAGCACATTGAACACTGGCCTGCAAATCAAAGGGCTGCTGGTTTGATTCCAAGTCTAGGGCACATACCTGGGTTGTAGGCCACGTCAGAATAAAAGGTGTGAAAGAGACAAGCATGGTTTGATGTTTCTCTCCCTCTCCCTCTTCTTCTCTTCCCCTCTCTAAAAAGAAATTAAAAAGGGGTATTAGGGGATGCTGGGAAGATGGTGACTGAGTAGGATGGAGCAGATTTTAGCTCCTGTACCCGCGGGTGAAAATCCTGGCAGATCTATAGAGAAACAGCACAATAAACCATTGGTTACCCAGCATTTATGAAATTAAAAGACCAGAGATCGTGATCAATGCTGAAACACGAGACAGCGGCAGAGTCAGCTACGGGAACTGGGACACACGGGGCCCCTGCGCCGCCACCAGCGCAACAGGCCTGAGAGGTGGGAGCCAGCTACGGGAGCAGGGCCACTCTCCGCCCCTGTGCCACTGCCGTAGCAAAGGGCCTGGGCACTGGAGGAGTCAGCTACTGGAGCCAGGACACTCAGCAGTTGTAGGCGACCAGTGCAGGGACCAGCGAGAGGACCAGCGTGAGAGTAAGTGGAGATGGAGAACATCAGGATACTTGAAGGAGTCTGCACCACTGAACTTCACAGGTATCATACCACAGAAGTTCACACCATAAAACCAGGGTGTCAGAACAGATAAATTTAAGAAGCTGAGACTAACAAGAAGACTCTCAAACACTGGGAAGACAAAGAAACAATCCCAAAATGAAAGAAAAAGCAGAAACTTCAGAAAGAATGTTAGATGAAATAGAGGCTAATCAACTATCAGATAGTGAATTCAAAGCACTGGAAATTACAAAGCTCAAAAAGCTCACAATGAGCTATCAGAAACTACAGGGGAACTACATTGATCTCTCTGCAAACTACATCAACATGAAAAAGGAAATAAAAATATCAGCAAGAAACAAGAGGAAATGAAGAATACAATTTCTGAATTGAGCACAGTAGAAAGTTTCAAAAGTAGGATAGGTGAGGCAGAGGATACAATTAGCAAGTTAGAGGAAAAGTAGAAAGTATCTCACAGAAAGCACAAGAAAGGGAAAAGAGTCTCAAAAAGCATGAAGAGGGATTAAGACAAATGCGAGACAATATGAAACGTAATAATATACGAATAATACAAATACCAGAAAAAGAAGAAGAACAAGGGATAGAAAACGTATTTGAAAGAGTAATGAGAGAAAATTTCCCTAATTTGATGAGAGAAAAAGTCACACAAATCCAGGAATCACAGAGAGTCCCAATCAAGAGGAACCAATAGAGGCCCATTTCAAGACACATTATCATCAAAATGGCAAAATTCCAAGCAAAGAGAGACTCTTAAAGGCAGCAAGGGAGAAAAAAGAAGTAACATACAAGGGAGCCCCAATATGGTTGGCTACTGACTTCACAATAGAAACACTCCAAGCAAGAAGACAATGGCAAGAAATAATTCAAGTAATGAAAACCAGAGGCTGACAACAAAGGCTACTATACCCAGCAAGTCTCTCAATCAAGATAGAAGGCTGAATAAAGAGCTTCCAAGACAAAAAAAAAAAAGTCTTAAAGAATATGCCTCCACCAAACCAGCTCTTCAAGAAACACTAAAAAGACTGCTTTAGGGGAAGGAAGGAAAAGAGAGAAACAGAGGAACACAGGTACAAAAATGGCAATGAATAAGTACCTATCAATAGTAACCTTAAATGTAAATGGATTAAATGCTCCCATCAAAAGACACAGAATAGTTCAATGGATAAGAAAGCATGACCCGAGGACTTCCGCCAAGATGGAGGCATAGGTGGATGTGCCGTGCCTTCTCACACAACCAAGATTAGAGAAAACTAAATTTTAGCAACAGAAAACACAGCCAGAACACGGAAAATTGAACTTTTCAGAAGTCTGTTAACAACAAATTCTTCAGCCTGATTGGTAAGGGGCGAAACCAGTGGCTGGCAGAGCAGGGTTGCACAGGAGGACTCGGCCAGACACACTCAGGCCCGTGGAATCCAGGCGCAGGGTCAGACCTAGTGAGTGACCCAGCGAGCGACCAGGCCGAGCGACCGCGGGGGAGACAGCCGGCCCGGGCCTGCGTGTTGACTGAGGCCGCACATTTGTGCGAGGGTGGACAGGCGAGGGAGTGGGCGGTTGGACCGGGCCAGCAGGTCCCCACGGCAAGCGGCAGTGGAGGGCACCGCCATTTCCCTGCTCTGACCCCACCTCCACATACAGCGTCAAAACCCAGCGACTCTGAGTGGCCCGGCCCAGGTGAACCACCTAAGGCACTGCTCCTCCACACCCAGCTGTGAGAAGTGGCAGAGGGGGTCGCCATTTCCCCGCTCTGGCCACGCCCCCACATACAGCGTCACAACCCAGCGACCTGGGAATACAAGGCGCCGCTTCTCACACTTAAAGGGCCCAGACAGACCAAGAATGGCACAGGAGGATCTCAGAGCCCCAGAGCCAATAGATCTAAGCAATGAAGAAATAGCAAAACTCACAGACGCACGGTTTAAAACATTGGTGATCAGGATCCTCACAGAACTGGTTGATTATACCGACAAATTAGACAAATATATGAAGGCGAAACTAATTGAAATGAATGGAATTGCACAGGACACCAATAGCAATGAAAAGGAAACTGGGACTCAAATCAATGGAGTGGACCAGAAGAAAGCAAATAATGGCCAAACAGAAAAGAGTCAAGAAGCAAGAATTCAAAGAAATGAGGAGAGTCTTAGGAACCTCCAGGACATCTTTAAACGCTCCAACATCCGAATTATAGGGGTACCAGAAGGGGGAAAGGCACAGCCACCAGTGGAAAACTTATTTGAACAAATAATAAAGGAGAATTTCCCCAATCTGGCAAAGGAAATAGACTTCCAGGAAATCCAGGAAGCTCAGAGAGTCCCAAAGAAGTTGGACCCAAGAAGGAACACACCAAGGCACATCGTAATTACATTAGCCAAGATTAAAATGAAGGAGAGAATCCTAGAAGCAGCAAGAGCTAAGGGGACAGTCACCTACAAAGGAGTCCCCATCAGACTGTCAGCGGGTTTCTCAAAAGAGACCTTACAGGCAAGAAGGGGCTGGAAAGAGGTATTACAAGTCATGAAATGTAAAGACCTACAACCAAGATTGCTCTATCCAGCAAAAATTTCATTTAAAATGGAAGGACAGATAAAGTGCTTCTCAGATAAGATCAAATTCAAGGAGTTCATCATCACCAAGCCCTTATTATATGAAATGTTAAAGGGACTTATCTAAGAAAAAGAAGTTAAAGAAACATGAACAGTGAAAGGACAACAAACTCACAGTTATTAATAACCACACCTAAAATGAAAGCAAACTAAAAGGACAGCTAGATCAGGAGTGGAAACATAGAAATGAAGATCTCAAGGAGGGTTAGCAACAGGGGAGTGGGAGAAGGAGAAGGCGGGAGAAGGTACAGAAAATAAGTAGCATAGACAGTAGATAGAAAATAGATGGGGGGGGGCAAGAATAGCATGGGAAATATAGAATCTAAAGGACTTGAGACACATGGTCATAAACTAAAGGGGGAGTAATGGTGGGGATGAGGGGTAGGGTGGAGGGGAATAAAGGGGGAATAGAACAACTGTAACAATATAATCAATAAAAAAATAAAAAATAAAAATAAAAATAAATAAAAGAAAGCATGACCCACACATATGCTGCCTACAAGAGACCCACCTCAGGACAAAAGACCATCACAGAATAAAGTGAAAGGCTGGAAACAAGTTTTCCAAGCAAACAGAAAAGAAAAAAAAGCTGGGGTAGCAATTCTCATATTGCACAAAATAGACTTCAAAAAAGGGGCCATAAAGAGAGACCCAGAAGGTCACTTCACTATACTCAAGGGAAGAATCCACCAAGAAGATATTAAAATCGTAAACATATATGCACCAAACATAGGGGCACCCAAATATATCAAGAAAATCTTAGAGGAATTAATGAAAGATATTCACAGCCACACAACTATGGTAGTGGATTTTAACACCCCACTGTCAAAAATGGACAGATCATCCAAAAATATCAGCAAAGATATTGCGGCATTAAAAGACACCCTAGATGAAATGGATTTAACTGATATATATAGAGCCCTTCATCCCAAAGAAGCTAAATACACATTCTTTTCAAATGCACATGGAACATTTTCAAAGATAGACCACATGATAGGACATAAACTGAGCCTCAACAAATTCAAGAAGATTGAAATCATACCAAGCATCTTCTCCGACCATAAGGGACAGAAATTGGAAACCAACCCCAAAGGAAAAAACCCAAAGCACCCAAAATCATGGAGGCTGAATGATATGCTATTAAACAAAGAATGGGTCAAGAATGAAATTAGGGAAGAAATAAAAACGTTTCTGGAAACAAATGAAAATGATCTCACAACAACCCAAAACTTATGGGACACAGCCAAGGCAGTCCTGACAGAGAAGTTTATAGCAATACAGGCCTACCTAAAGAAGATAGAAACATTTCAAACAAACAACCTAACCCTACACCTGCAAGAACTCGAGGAGCAACAACAAAGACAACCCAGAGCAAGCAGAAGAAAGGAAATAACCAAGATTAGAACAGAATTAAATGACATAGAAACTAGAAGCGCAGTTCTAAGGATCAGTAAATGCAGGAGTTGGTTCTTTGAGAAGATAAACAAAAATAGACAAGCCTTTAAGTAGGCTCATCAAGAAAAGAAGGGAAAGGACAGAAATACAATCAGAAACAAAAGAGGAGAGATTACAACTGATATAAAAGAAATAGAAGGGATTGTAATAAATTACTATGAAGAACTCTATGCCAACAAATTTGAAAACCCAAGGGAAATAGACACATTTCTAGAAAAACACAATCTTCCAAAACTCAATGAAAAAGAAGCAGAAAATCTAAACACAGGAACAACAGCAAAAGAAATTGAAGCAGTAATCAAAAACCTCCAATCACACAAAAGCCCTGGACCAGATGGTTTCACCGGAGAATTTTACAAAGCATTTAAGAAAGAGCTAACCCCTATTCTCCACAGACTATTCCAAAAAATCCAGGAGGATGGAAAACTCCCAAATTCTTTTTATGAAGCCAGCATCATCTTAATTCCAAAACCAGATAGAGACACAACAGAGAAAGAAAACTTCAGGCCAATATCGCTGATGAACACAGATGCTTAAATCCTCAACAAAATTTTGGCACATTGCATTCAACAATATATCAAAAGATCATACAGCATGACTAAGTGGGATTCATCCCAGAGATGCAAGGATGGTCCAACATTCACAAATCAGTAAATGTAATACATCACATAAACAAAAGCAAAGACAAAAACCACATGATCATATCAATAGATGCAGAAAAAGCTTTTGATAAGGTACAACACCCATTTATGATAAAAACACTCAGCAAAGTGGGAATAGAGGGAGCATGCCTCAATATAATAAAGGCCATATATGAGAGACCTACAGCCAACATCATACTCAATGGGCAAAAATTAAAAGCTTTTCCACTAAGATCAGGAACAAGACAAGGATGTCCACTTTCACCACCTCTATTCACTATAGTATTGGAAGTTTTAGTCACAGCGATCAGGCAAGAAAAGGAAATAAAAGGCATCCAAAGAGGAGAGGAGGAAACAAAACTGTCACTGTTTGTAGATGACATACTAGTGTACATGGAAAATCCTATAGACTCTACCCAAAAACTGCTCAAAATACTTAATGAATTTGGTAAAACAGCGGGTTACAAAGTCAATATCCAGAAATCAAAGGCATTTTTTGTATACCAACAATGAAATCAGTAAAAGCAGAAATGGAGGGAAAAATCCCATCGACATAGCAAAAGGAAAAATAAAATATCTGGGAATAAACCTAAGCAAAAAGGTAAACAACTTGTATGCATAAAACTATACAGCACTGAAGAAAGAAATCAGGGAAGACACAAACATGGGAACATATACCTTTTTCATGGATTAGAAGAATTAACATCATCAACATGTCCATATTACCCAAAGCAATGTACAGATTCAATGCAATGCCTATTAAAGTACCAATGGCATATTTCACAGACATAGAACAAACACCGCAAAAATTTATATGGAGCCATAAATGACCCCAAATAGCAGCTGCACTTTTGAGAAAGAAGAATGAAGTAGGAGAGACCACAATACCTGATATCAAACTGTATAACACGGCCACTGTAATCAAAACAGCCCGGTACTGGCATAAAAACAGGCACATAGACCAATGGAACAGAACAGAGAGCCCAGAAATCAACCCAACTCTCTACAGTCAATTAATATTCGACAAAGGGGGCAGTAACATTGAATGGAGTAAAGATAGCCTCTTCAACACATGGTGTTGGAAGAACTGGACAGCTACGTGCAAAAAAATGAAACTTGAGCACAGACTTACACCATACACCAAAAGAAATTCAAGGTGGATAAAAGACTTAAATTTAATCCGTGACTCCATTAAAGTCCTAGAGGAGAACACTGGCAAGGAAATCTCAAATATTTCACGCAGCAACATTTTTACTGATATGTCCCATGGAGCAAAAAATATAAAGGAAAGAATAAACAAATGGGATCTCATCAAAATTAAAAGCTTCTGCGTGGCTAAAGAAAACAGTATTAAATTAGCAAGACAACCAACTGTATGGGGAAACATATTTGCCAATGATACCTCAGACTAAAGTTTAATCTCCAAAATATACAAAGAACTTACACGACTCCACTCTAAGAAGACAACCAACACAATTAAAAAATGAGAAAAGGACTTAAACAGACACTTCTCCAAGGAGGACATACAGAACATCCAGAGACACATGAAGAGATGCTCAATATCGTTAGCTATCAGAGAGATGCAAATTAAAACCACAATGAGATACCACTTTACACCAGTCAGGATGGCTATCATAAACAAAGCAACAAACAACAAATGTTGGTAGGGTGTGGGGAAACGGGGTCCTTAGTTCACTGTTGGTGGGATTGCAGACTGGTGCAACCATTATGGAAAACAGTATGGAATTTTCTCAGAAAAATAAAAATCCACCTGCCTTTTGACCCAGCAATTCCACTGCTAGGATTATATCCTAAGAATCCTAAAACATCAATATCAAAGAACCTATGCACCACAATGTTCATAGCAGCACAATTTACAATAGCCAAGAGTTGGAAGCAACCTAGGTGCCCGTCAGTAAATGAATGGATCAAAAACTTGTGGTACATATATACAATCGAATTCTATGCAGCGGAGAGAAAGAAGGAGCTACTACCCTCTGCAACAACATGGATGGAACTGGGAAGCATTATGCTGAGTGAAATAGGCCAGGTGTTGGAAGACAAATACCATATGATCTCACCTTTAACAGGAAGCTAAACAACAAAACAAACAAGCAAGCAGGAAAAACAAAAGAAGACACTGAAATAGAGAACAAGGGGACAGGGACCAGAGGGGAAAGGGAAGGGAATTTAATGGGAAAGAGGGGGAGGGATTTGGAGGAACAAATAGGAAGGACACAGGGACAAGAACTAAGGGGGATGGAAATGGGAGGGAGGTGGGGAGCTCAGGGCGGGGGAGGCTGGGATGGGAGAAATAGACAAAAAACTGTACTTGAAAAATAACTAAATAAATTTAAAAAAAAAAAAGCAGGCTTAACACGTGGACCCAATAGGAGCCAAGTTCCCCAATCTTCAATATAGTGTTCATTATACCAAATAATAACATATCCTCAATTTCTATTGAGAGGAATTCAATAAGAAGGTTAATATAAAAAATGATCATAAAATTTATAATCATAATAAATGATGAAAAAGGAAAAGGGACTAAGAAGTAGAAATCGGTTGTTACATAATAGTCATGGGGGTGTAAATTGCAGCATACGGAATATAGTCAATAATATTCCAATAACTATGAATGGTGTCAGAAGGATACAAGATTTATTGGGATAATCATGTAGTAGATTGTATAATGCCTAATCACTGGGATGTACCCCTGAGACTAATATAATATTACATGTCAATTTTAGTTAAAAAATAAAAATGATTTAAATTTTATATATAAATAAATAAATAAAAATAAAAAGCGGTATTATTTGGGCTAGGCCCTGTATTTTTGGATATCAACTCCTTGTAAAATGTACGACTTGCAGACATTCCTCTCATTTGATAGGTTACCCTTTCACTTTGTTGACGGTTTCCTTTGCTAAACAGAAGCTTTTTAGTTTCAGATTGGTGAGGCACTTTCCTGCCATGTTCCCAGTGTGTGAGATCACCAAAGATGCTGCCATCATTCATGTGTTGGAGAACTCTGCCAAAGCTACAATAATAAGATGTTTGAGGACACTTCTGATACTGGTAGCAGCCAGTGTTATAGAACCCTGCAGAGGCTTGGGTAGTTTATGTGTTGGAGAACACTGAGGATTGTGGGATAGTTTGAGCGTTTGGGTACATTGTGAACACAGGGAAAAGTTACAAGCCTTGAAAATGCAGTAGATGTTGTTATAGTCAACAAATTTGCCAGGATATGCCTCGTGTTTGGGAGTGCTGCAAATGCTGCGATACTTCAGGTGTTTAGAGCTCTGAAGGCTCTCAAAGAGCCCAGGGGTTTGAAGTAATTGCTGGTGCAGTCATAGCCCAGGTGTTTTGACCTGTAAGCACAGTGAAAGCGTCTCTTCTGGTCTTTGAGAGCCCAGACGATGATGAAATAATGTGAACTTTATGATTGCAGACCCTTGTACAGAGCAGATGTATGTGAACAGAGAGACATTGAGATACTCCAAATCTGAGGCAAGATGGCAAGGGAGTAGAATGGAGCAGATTCCATTTCCTTGTACACGTGAGAGAGGATCCTGGCCTATAATCGGCAAAGGAGCAGCACAGGCAGCTAGCAGTTCCCCAGCATATATGAAAATAAGGGACCAGAAATCCTGATGATCATGGAGGATACAGAAGGTAGGGAGACAGGGGCGGTACAGTGGAGTCTCAGGGATTGGAGCAAAGACAGGAGCAGCAGGGACTTTGGCCAGTGCACAGTCTGGGGCCCCGGGCCCTGCAAGCAGCACCCAGCGCACCTAGGCGAGCACCCAGCGCTCAGGACCCACTCCACTCCCGGTGTATCTCCCGGTGTAAGAGTCATGGACTCTTGGGGAGCCCTGGGCCTGCCAAAGGGTCCCTGGGAGACAGCTGGCTTATCAGCTCCCTCCCTCCCTCCCAGGCCAAGCAAGGTTGCGCTCTGGGACAGAATTGTTTGCTAGAGTTCCCAGAGAGGCTGCTGAGGACAAAGGGCTGAGACCAACTGTGGACTCTGTGATCACCAGCCCCAGAGAACTGAGAGGCACAGTGTGGGGCTCTGACTCCAATAGTCACAGCCACCAGTCTGCTCCCTACCCAGCCTGCAGGGAACCTGAGGCTGGGCAGAGGGCCTGGAGTTCCCCCAAAGAACTGGGACAGGTCTGGGTCCGAACCCGCAGGAACCAGGCAACCTGGCCAGTTTGTGTGCAGGCGCCCTGCAACCCTGCCCACAGTGGTAACCCCTGGGAAAAGAGGGCTGTGAGGAAGTCTTAGATCCCCTTCATAGGGCGCTGGGGAGAGGCACCAGTTTGACTCTTGGGAGAGGCTCCTAGAAAAACCACACTAATCGCCCCTCACCCTGCTGCTGCCAGAAAAACCGGTTTGGGCAGTTGGAAACCAACAAGAGATGTTTTGTTTGTTTGTTTGTTTGTTTTCCTTTTTAAGTACTCTTTTATCTTTTTAATTTTATTATAGTCTTATCTGTCAATATATTTTCCCTCTTTTCTGCTTTATTCTTTCTTCCTTTCTTTCCAAACTTATCACTTTTTCCTCCCTTCTCCTGCCTTTTTTTATTCTTTTACCCACAAGAGACACAAACAACTTGGAACTTCAAAAAGACCAGAGCTGGACTTAAAGAAGAGGCTTCCCAACAGTAGAGTGAGAGAGACAAATTTCACTTTGCTATAGCAGAGAAGGCACAAGTTGCTGAATATTTATATAATTATTTTTTCATTATTCTCACTTTTTAAATATTTTAATAGTATCTTTGTATTCCTCCTCTTTCTGTGTAGGCTTCTTTGCCTTGGCTGGCTATATTGTATCATTCGACAAGTTTACCTGTTCTCTCTCCCACAGTGTATTGCTAATTTTCTATGTCTCACCTCACTTCTGTTCCTTTAGCACACTGCCCAAAGTTCCACACCCCCTATTCAGACAGATCACATAGAGTCTGTCATATGATTGTTGCTCTAATATTATTGTAAATAATAGCTGTTCTATACAACTGTAAATACTTCACAACACATCTCCAGGATCTTAGTCCACTTCACATTTTCCTGAATTCTATTACTGGAGTAATTAACTCCATTTGCTCACACACTACACCTATTTACTATCCTTTACTCTCACCTTACCCCAGGATCTGACCGACCGCGACCTCACTGCTTTCTAGATCCAACTCGCTAGTCTTTCCTCTCCAACAACACTTATCTTGTGTCCACCACCTCTTAAAAGTGGCAAGTTGGGTTGAAGAATATGGATAACACTGTATATAATCTAAAGATCTTCTAATTCTTCTCTACCGGCTGTGACTGTAAATATCATAAAATACTCTCTCCCTGTCATAAACCATTTTGCCTCCACCTCCAACTGATCACAATCAAACAAACAAACAACAAAAAAAGTAGGTGGAAGCGGAGAATGCCAGGATAACCGAAGGACACTGCACCACTGAATTTCACAGGCATTCCACCACAGAAGTTCACACCATGAACCGAGGGAGCCAGAACAGATCAATTTAAGCAGCTTAGAAAAAAATAAAACAAGAGTCTCACAAACAATAGAAAGAGAAAGCAACAAACCCCCAATGGAAGAAGAGGAGGAAGCTTAAGAAAGAATGCTAGAAGAAATAGAGGCAAGTCAACTATCAGATATTGAACTCAAAGCACTGGTTATCAGGAAGTTCAAAGAGCTCATGATGAGATACCAGAAACTGCAGGGGAGCTAAAATGACCTTACCACAAACTATATCAACATGAAAAAGAATAGAAAAACTATCAGCAAGGGACAAGAGGAAATGAAGAATGCAATTTCACAGCTAAAGAACACAGTAGAAGGAATCAAAAGCAGAATGGATGAAACAGAAGGTCGGATCAGCGAGTTGGAGGACAAATTAGAAAAAAAAACTCACAGAAAGAGCAAGAAAACCAAAAGAGGATCAGAAAGAATGAAGAGGAATTGAAAGAAATGCAAGATAATATGAAACATAATAATATCTGAATAATAGGGATACCAGAAAAAGAAGGAGAAGAACAAGGGATACAAAATCTATTTGAAAAAGTGATGAGGAAGAACTTCCCTAATTGGATGAGAGAAAAAGTCACACAAATCTAGGAAACACAGGGAGTACCATTCCAGAGGAACCAAAAGAGGCCAGCTTCAAGATATATCATCATTAAAATGGCAGAATTCTAAGCTAAAGAGAGAATCTTAAAGGCAGCAAGGGAGAAAAAGGAACTAACATACAAGGGAGCCCAAAAAAGGTTAACTACTGACTTCTCAGTGGAAATGCTCCAAGCAAGAAGAGAATGGTGAGAAATATTTTAAGTAATGAGAACCACAAGCCTACAGCCAAGGTTACTTTACCCAGCAAAGCTCTCAATCAAGATAGAAGGCCAAATAAAGAGCTTCCAAGACAAAAGAAGTCTAAAAGAATGTGCCTTCACCAAACCAGGTCTGCAGGAGATGCTAAAAGGACTGATTTAAGGAAGGTAAAGAGAAATAGAGAGGGGAACACAGGTACAAAAATGGCAATGAACAAGTACCTATCAATAATAACTTTAAATGTAAATAGAATAATGCTCCAATCAAAAGACATGCAATAGCTGAATGGGTAAGAAAGCATGACCCACACATATGCTGCCTACAAGAGACCCACCTCAGGACAAAAGACCATCACAGAATAAAATGAAGGAATGGAAACAGATTTTCCAAGCAAACAGACAAGAAAAAAAAAAGCTGGGGCAGCAATTCTCATATCGCACAAAATAGACTTCAACGAAAGGGCCATAAAGAGAAAACCAGAAGGTAGCTTCATAACACTCAAGGGAAGATTCCACCAAGAAGGCCTTAACATCGTAAACATATATGCACCAAACATAGGAGCACCCAAATACATAAAGAAAATCTTAGAAGATTTCAAGAAGATATTGACAGCAACACAATTATAGTAGGGTATTTTAATACCCCACGGCCAAAAATGGACAGATCTTCCAAACAAAATATCAACAAAGATATTGCAGCATTAAACAACACCCTAGATGGAATAGACTTAGCTGATATATATATATATCCCTTCCTCCCTAAGAAGCTAAATACACATTCTTTTCAAATGCACATGGGACATTTTCAAAGATAGACCACATGGTAGGACATAAAATGAGCCTCAACAAATTCAAGAAAATTGAAATCATACCAAGCATTTTCTCTGACCACAAGGGACTGAAACTGGAAACCAACCCCAAAGGAAGACAACCCAAACACTCAAAATCATGAAGATTGAACAGCATGCTATTAAACAACAAATGGGTCAAGAAAAAATTTAGGAAGAAATCAAAAAGTTTCTGGAAACAAGCGAAAATGAACTGACAACAACCCAAAACTATGGGACACAGGGAAGGCAGTCCTGAGAGGGAAGTTCATAGCAATACAAGTCTAACTAAAAAAGATCGAAACATTTCAAATAAACAACCTAACCCTACGCCTACAAGAACTTGAGGAACAACAACAAAGACAGCCCAGAGCAAGCAGAAGGAAGGAAATAACCAAGATCAGAGCAGAATTACATGACGTAGAGACTAATAGCACAATTCTAGACTAAAAATGAATATTGGAGCTGGTTTTTTAAAAAGATAAACAAAATAGGCAAGCCTTTAAGCAGGTTCATTGAGAAAAGAAGAGAGAGAGCACAAATAAACAATCAGAAATGAAAGAGGAGAGATTACAACTGACACCAAAGAAATACAAAGGAATGTAAGAAATTACTGTGAAGAACTGTATGCCAAGAAATTTGAAAACCTAGGGGAAATGGACACATTTCTAGAAAAATATAAACTTCCAACACTCAATGAAGAAGAAGCAGAAAACCTGAACACACCAATTACAGCAAAATAAATTGAAGCAGTAATCAAAAAACTCCCATCACACAAAAGCCCTGGACCAGATGGTTTCATAAGAGAATTTTACAAAGCATTTAAGGAAGAGCTAAACCCTATTCTCCACAGACTATTCCAAAATATCTGAAATGATGGAAAACTCCCAAATTCTTTCTATGAAGCCAGCATCATCCTAATTCCAAAACCAGATAGAGACACAACAAAGAAAAAAAAAAAAACTTCAGGCCAATATCGCTGATGAACATAGATGTTGTAATCCTCAACAAAATATTGGCAAATTGCATCCAACAATACATCCAAAAGATCATACACCATGACCAAATAGGATTCATCCATGGATGCAAGGATGGTTCAATATTTGCAAATCAGTAAATGTAATACATCACATAAACAAAAGCAAAGACAAAAATCATAAGACCAGCCCTGGCTGGTATAGCTCAGTGGATTGAGCGCGGGCCTGCGAACCAGACAATCGCGGTTCGATTCCCAGTCAGGGCACATACTGGAGTTGCAGACAGGTTCCCTGCAGGCCAGTTCCCAGCAGGGGACGCATGAAAGGCAACCATACACTGATGTTTCTCTCCCTCTCTCCTTCCCTTCCCCTCTAAAGATAAATAAATAAAAATCTAAAAAAAAAATCATAAGACCATATCAATAGACGCGGAAAAAGCTTTTGATAAGGTACAACAACCATTTATGATAAAAACACTCAGCAAAGTGGCAATACAGGGAGCATTCCTCAATATAATAAAGGCCATATATGAGAGAACTAAAGCCAACATCATACTCAATGGACAAAAACTAAAAGCTATTCCACTAAGATAAGGAACAAGTCAAGGTTGTCCACTTTCACCACTTCTATTCAATATAATATTGAAATTTTTAGCCACAGCGATCAGGCAAGAAAAGGAAATAAAAGGCATCCAAAGAGGAGAGGAGGAAACAAAACTGTCACTGTTTGCAGATGACATGATAGTGTTCATGGAAAATCCTGTACACTCTACCAAAAAACTGCCCAAACTAATAAATGAATTTGGCAAAACAGCGGGTTACCAAGTCAATAGCCAGAAATCAAAGGCATTATTGTATACTATCAATGAACCAGCAGAAGCAGGAATCAAGGACAAAATCCCATTCGATATAGCAAAAAGAAAAAATAAAGTACCTGGGAATAAACCTAACCAAAGAGGGAAAAGACCTGTCTGTAGAAAACTACAAAACACTGAAGAAGGAAATAAAGGAAGACACAAGCAAATGAAAATATGTCCCGTGTTCATGGATTGGAAGAATTAACATCATCAACATGTCCATACTACCCAAAGCAATTTACAGATTCAATGCAATGCCTATTAAAGTACCAATGGCATATTTCACAGACATAGAACAAACACTGCAAATATTCATGTGGAACCATTAATTACTCCGAAGAGCAGCTGCAATTTTGAGAAAGAAGAATGAAGTAGGAGGGATCACAATACCTGATACGAAACTGTATTACAAGGCCACCGTAATCAGAACAGCCTGGTACTGGCATAAAAACAGGCACAAAGACCAATGGATCACAACAGAGACCCAGAAATAAACACAAGTCTCTACAGTCAATATTCGACAAAGGGGGCAGTAACATAAAATGGAGTAAAGATAGCCTCTTCAAAAAATGGTGTTGGGAGAACTGGACAGCTACATGCAAAACAATAAAACTTGAGCACCAACTTACACCATACACCAAAAGAAATTCAAGGTGGATAGAAGACTTAAATATAATCGTGACTCCATTAAAGTCCTAGAGAAGAACAGTGGCAGAAAAATCTCAGATAGTTCATGCAGCAACATTTTTACTGATATGTCTCCTGGTGCAAGATATATAAAGGAAAGAATAAACAAATGGGATCTCATCAAAATTAAAAGCTTCTGCGTGGCTAAAGAAGACAGCATTGAAATAAAAAGACAACTGACTGTATGGGAAAACATATTTGCTTGTGATACCTCAGACAAAGGTTTAATCTCCAAAATATAAAAAGAAGTTACACAACTTCACTCTAAGAAGACAACTAACCCACTTAAAAGACGGAAAAAGAACTTGAACAGACACTTCTCCAAGGAGGACATACAGAAGATCCAGAGATACATGAAGAGATGCTCAATATTGCTAGCTATCAGAGAGATGCAAATTAAAACCACAATGAGATACCACTTTACACCAGTCAGGATGGCTATCATAAACAAAGCAACAAACAACAAATGTTGGAGAGGTTGTGGGGAAAAGGGGTCCTTAGTTCACTGTTGGTGGGATTGCAGACTGGTACAACCATTATGGAAAACAGTATGGAATTTTCTAAGAAAACTACAAGTGAATAAGCTTTTTTACCCAGCAATTCCACTGCTGGGATTATATTCTAAGAAACCTAAAACACCAATCTAAAAGAACCTATGCATACCAGTGTTCACAGCAGCACAACTTACAACAGCCAAGAGCTGGAAGCAACCTAGGTGCCTGTCAGTAAATGAATGGGTCAAAAAATTATGGCACATTTACACAATGAAATTTTATGCAGCAGAAAGAAAAAAGGAGCTCCTTTCCTTTGCAACAACATGGATGGAACTGAAAAGCACTATGCTGAGTAAAATAAGCCAGGCGTTGAAAGACAAATACCATATGATCTCCCCTTTAACAGGAAGCTGAATAACAAAACAAACAAGCAAGCAAAATAAAAACACAGACGCTGAAATAGAGATCAAGGGGACAGTGACCAGAGAGGAGAGGGGAGGGAATTTCAGGGGGAAAAGGTGAAGGGTTTACAGGAACTAGTATAAAGGACACATGCAGAACAACTAAGGAAAAAGGAAGAAGGTAGGGAGCACTGGGGGGGGGGTGGGCTGGGATGGGAGTAAAAAACAGAAAACTGTACCTGAATGATAATTAAATTAACAAGAACAACAAAAAGATACTCCACAAGTTTAAAACACTGCAGATGATGGGCGAGTCCACATATTTCAGAGCCCTGATGATGCCCAGATACTTCCGGTGTCTCAGAACACAGCAGATGCTCAATTCAACCAGGTGTTTGAGAACATCACTGATGCTGAAATACTCCTACGCATGGGAACATTGCAGACCCAGTGACAGTTCATGTGCTTGACAACACAAAAATGTTACAGATAGTAGAGGTTTTTGCGAACTTTTCAGAATTGTAGATAGTCCAAATATTTGACCACATACAGATGCTGGGATACTACAGATTTCTTAGCACAATGCTGCCTCACACAGAAGCATGGCATTATAACAGTGACAGATGCTTGGAATAGCCTGTTTATTTGATAATATCACAGAAACTGGAAGTAGGTCATGGGTCTGAGGACACTGCAGAAGCTGGGATAGTCCAGATGCTACGACATACTGAAAATGTTGGAATACTTCAGGCCCATGATGATATTGCTGATGCCGGGATATTCAAGTTGTAGAGCACAGAAAATGCTGAGGTACCCCTTGTGTTGGAAAACATGCTGACAAAGGGGTAGATCAGATGTTTGGAAATACAAAGCACTTGGAAAAGCACTTAAAAAGCACAAAGCACTACTGGGCTATCAGTTGCTTGATAACATTACAGACACTCTACTACTCAAAGTGATGAGGGCATTGCAGTGGTTGCCATTGTCCAAATATCTGAGAGCAAGATGACACAGGGTACCCTCAGCATTTGACATATTTCAGTGCGGGGGTAGTCCGGTAGTTTCAAAACTTTTCGGACATGGAGATTGTCCAAGTGTTATAGAATGTTGCCAATATGTGAATGACCAGGTTGGATGACAGACCCTGGGGTAGTCCAGTGTTTCAGTCATTGAAGGTGCTGGGATCTGCCAATGTTTGATAATACTGCAGTCAGTGAGATGGCTCAGGCAGGGAGAGTACTCAAGGCCCCTTGCATGTGCAGGTGTTTGAGAATACTAAAGATGAAGGAGTACTCCAAGTGTTAGAGAACACTGCTAGGCTAGAGTATACTGATGACGCCTGATACATTGCTGGTTGTGTTATAGCCTAGTGTTTAGAGTACACTGAAGAAGCTGGGATAGTTCACGTGTTTCAGAACATTGAAGAAATGGGATAATCCCAGAGTTGGAAAACAATGAAGGTGACGACAAAGTCCAGGAGTGTGGGGGCGACTTTCCTCTCAAGTCCCCCTGAGTGCCACGGATGAGAGTAAACATGACTGAGACATGATTTGCTCTGCTTAGGGAGAAGTGGCAATTTTCCCACAGGAAAAAGGCCATTAGCAGTGGCCAGTTTCTCAGGGCAAAAAGGCCAGCAGTTGCCAGTTTCCCCAAAAAGAAAAAGGCCTCAAGCCCCCTCCTTTAGGATCTTCTATTGGGTTCTAATACACAGGAATGCAGGGTGGCAAGGATCCAACAGTAGATAACATTTCAAAGAAATCTGAGGGCTTAGTATCACTCCAAGTCTGTCAGGAGTAGAGTTTTAGGGTTTCTTGCTCGAACCCTTAACATATGAATGAAAGCACTCTTAGCAGAGCAGATTTCACAGGTTTATCAGGAAATCTTTGTGATGATAGATTTTTCCCCAGGACACGCTCTAGCAAGGAAAGGAGCTGCACCTCTCCCCAACAGGTATTCAGGCTTAAGGGGATTAGAGCCAGGAAGCACTCCTCCCAGAGAACATGGGGACTCGTGCTTTCTCAAAGCTGGGAAGTGAGAGTCCATTGCTCCCTCTTCGTTGCAGCCCCACAAGTTCTTCCATGAAGGACTCCTACGTGATCAAGCCTGGCTTAGGTTTCCCCCTGCTGCGAGGGGTCTTACCCGTCACTGACTTCTGACCAAGTTTTGGGGGCAGGGAGAGGAAACAGGGGCAGGGTTTGCTAACAGAGACAAGCTTTGTCTCCCTCAGCTCGCATTTCAGAGGTAGTCACTAATTCTTAGCCACAGGGTGTCAAGATACAACTCCTAGAACCAGGCAGAGCGGTCTACCACACTGGTGTTTGAGGATATTGTAAATACCACAATAGTGTAGGTATTGGAAAACTCTACAGACACTGGGGAAGCACAGGTGTTGACAATGTTCCTGATGCTTGGATAATTCAGATGTTGAGAACAGGGCAGATAATGGAATTACTCAAGTATTTGAGAACACTTCACATGATGGGATAGTCGACATATTTGAGAACCAAAATATTGTTGGATACTCAAAGTGTTAGAGACACCGGTTAGGTTTGGATATTCAGCTGTCTAGAATACTGAAGATGTAAGCAATGTTCAGAAATTTTGGGAACATTGCTGGTGCTTGATCCAGCACAGTGTTCTTGAGCCATACAGATGCTGCTATAGATTGGTCAGGTGTTAGAGAAGAGAGAAGACACTGGAATCTTATGTGTGTTTGACAGTGCTTGATAGTAGATGTTTGAGAAGAAGATACCCTGTCAAACAACTGGAGCTTGAGAGCAATGCAGATACTTGGATATTCCAGCTGTTTGATATTCCTGAAGGGCTAGGCTACTAGCCCTTCATAGCTGGAGGCTACTCCAGCTATGATACTATTACAGGTGCCAGTATAGTGCTCAAGTCTGAGAACCTTACAGATGCTGGAAGAGTACAGGTGAATTGGAGCATGGCAGGTGCTGAAATAGTCCAGGAGTATGAGAACACTGGAGAGGCTGAGGAGGTACCTATCTTGGAAAAAAACTGCAGCTGCTGAGAATAGTACTGGTGTGTGAGGACAATTAAGATGCTGGGGTAGTCCGTGTGTTTCACAACATTGAAATAGCTGGTGTAGACCAAGTGTTTGAGAACACAGAAGATGCTAAGGTATCCCCGATGTTGAAGAATATTTCAATTCATCCAGATATCATCCAGGGCTGATATCATCCAGATATTTGAGATCCAGTTAATGCAGGGACATGCTACTGGTCTAGGCATTATTACAGACCCTGGGATAAATGATAGGTAGTCAGAAGATGCCTATCTTCAATAGAAGATGCCTTCTATTGAGAAGACAGAAGATGCCATGAAAAGTGCAGGTTTAATTTGAAGGATAAAGAAGCCAGAACAGTTCACGTTTTCAAGAACTCAGAAGGCACTGGAATATAGTGAGTGTTTTGGAATATCATAGAGGAAGGAACAGCACAGGTGTTGGGAACAAAACAAAACTAGGATACTCCCAGGTTTTGAAAACACTGCAGAAGATGGGATAGTCCAGGAGTTTTGGTAACTGAAGAGTTGAAGTCCTCCATGCATCTGTGAACTGCAGTGGTGCTAGCTCTGGTCCAGGTGCATGGGAAAACTGCAGACACAGCCACATTCTTGGTCTTTGAGATCATTGAAGGCGCTGAGTTAGTCCTCATTTACAGCATGTGGCACATGTTGGAAACAGTCCAGGTCTTGAGAACACTGCAGAGGCTGGGTATTCCACGTGTTGGTAACACTGGAGATGTTGGGATTCTCTGCAATTTGAGAACACCACAGGCTCTGGGATAGTCCTAATGCTTGACAACACAAATTACTGAGTTGAGTGGCTCAGAGCAATGAAAGATGCTTGGGAAAGTCCATGTGATTGAGAACACTGCAGACATGGGAGAGTCTAAGAATCTGAGAACACTGAAGGCGTTGGAATATGGCAGGTGTTGGCACAGGTTATAGACTCTGGGAGGATTCAGGTGTTTGAGAACAAAAACAGAGGATTCCAGGTAATTGAGAACACTGCAGAGGCTGCAATACACAAGGTGGTTGAGAACACCAAAGATGCTGGGAATATGTTATGTGTATGAATTTCCTTTAAGATGCTGTATTGCCGGGGTGTTTCCCAACTTTGTGACTCTGTGTGTCCATGATTTTGGACTTTGCAGGCACTGGGAATTTTCCAAGAGTTGGAGAACTCTGCAGACCCAGTGTAGTCTATGTGTTTGACAACATAGAACAGAATGTGGGTTGCAAGGTGTTTGAGAACGTGGCACACTCTGAGAAAGCAGAGACACTGCCAAGACTGCTATAATTGGATGTTTGAGATCTTGTACATGCTGAGTCACACTTCTGTTTTGGGAACACTGAAGGTGCTGTGATACTCCACAGCTGAGAACACCGCAGAATATGATGTAGCACAGGTCCTGGAGAACATAGCACATGCTGAATATCCCCTGTGTTTCAAAGCTTGGTCCAAGCTGGGATAGTCCAGGTGTTTGAAATACTGCAGTCAGAGAAATTGTCCAGCTGTTTGCCAACACTGAAGATGCTGTATCATACAGGGATTTGAGAACACTGCTGACAAGGGGATGGTACCTGAGATCTGAGGGAAGGAGCACCTGGACAATCTAGTTGCTGAAAAATGTAAATGCTGTACTATTTGATGTGATGCTGGGGGATGGGGAGGGTGTGGGCGGATTGCGTTTGTAGGGATTGACCAGGCTGTGAACATGCAGACATTGGGATAGTCTTGGTGTTTTCAATGCTCAAGCACCAGCCTAGTCATGTAGTTGTAGAATGTTGCTGAGCCTGGGCTGTTCAGGTGTTGAGACAATTGAAAGAGATGCGAATAATCACACAGTTTGAGATAGATGCTGCGATAGTGTCATGTTTCAAACATTGAAGATGCTGAGATACACCTGTGTTTGATAATATCTCAGTCTAGGTGATGGCTTAGGTATTTGGGCCACAGAGACGGCTGGATTTGTTCAGGTGATTGAGGTCCCTAAAGATGACCAAGTAGCCCAAGTGTTGGAGAACAAGTACAAATGCTGGAAGAGTCAAGATGTTTGAGAACATTGCTGTTGCTGGGAGAGTCCATGTGTTAGAGTTCACTGCAGAGGCTAGGATAGTTCATGGCTTGACAACACTAAAGTTTCTGTAAGAATCCAGGTGTCTGAGAACAGTTCAGAGGCTGGAATAGCCAGGGGGTTCAGAACATTGCATACACTGACAGAGACCTGATATCTTGAGCACAAGAAGATGCTGGGGTACTGCATCTGTTTCAAAGCAGTGCAAATACTGGCGTACTTTATGGTTTTAGAATCTAAACCTGTGCGGAAGAACTCAAGAGTTTGAAAACATATCTGATGCTGGATAAAAATGTGGTGTTTTTGAAACATACAGACCTTGACAGGGCTCAGGTATTTGACAAAACAGAAAAGGCTGGAGTACTGCAGGTGTAGCAGAATATTGCAGACACTGGAACAGTAAAGATGATTGAGAACAAAAAGATGCCTATTGTTTTCCACCAGTTGCTTTGGAACACAGCAGATAGTTGTGTATGCCTAGTGTTCAAACACTCTGAAAATGCTGCTGACTATTCAAGTGTTCTAGATGGTTGAAGAATCTGTGATGTACTGGTGTAAGGAAACAATGAAGACAAAGAGAGACTATGGCTGTTGATCACTTTACAAATGCTAGTGCACTGCAGAAGTTTGAGAAGTTTCCAGATGCTGGAATGGACCAGGAAATTGAGAACTCTGCTGATGCTGTAATAGTCCAGGTGCGTGGAAACCAAGAAGATGGTGGGAATTTATGAGGGCTTCTGAACTGTGGTCACAAATCATCCTTGAAAATCAGTTAATGACCCCTCAGATTTCTTTTTAACTCCTGTGTTGCACTAAAGCATAGAACGTGCAGACAAAGGCATTTCCCAGCGGCCAAGTACATTACTGGCCAGAGGACTAATGGGCTCTGGCTAACTTGAAGTTTCTCTCCCTCAGGGACCCCAAGATAATTCTAAATGCTTGAGCCTGGAAGGACCAGTGTTGCTACCTTCAGTGACTCCTGAGAAAGAGCAGGATGCCTGATACATTGCTGGCCTGACCTGGCTCTACGGGACCCCTTCATTTCCTCACAAGGCCAAATAATGGTATGAGGACACACAAGTGATTTGGCTGTGCACCCCATGGCTACATGGCTGTCCTGCCCTACAGATCTTTCAGCTGAGTCTACCCACCAGTATGCCTGCAAGGCTCCCTGTCCTTTCAGAACACCCACAGCAACCTACATCAATCTTTGAGAACTTGCATGTTCCTCCTCTTAAGACCCCTCAATAAATGTCCATGAATATGAGCTCTATTTTTTCACTTGTGATGATCAGGCTGTAGGGCTTGGCAAGTCTGAGTGGAGTCATAAGCCTTGTACAGTGACTCATGTTGTTCTTAATCTCCTTGGTGCCTTTGGAAAGTGTGGCCAGATGTGTTTAACTAGACACTGTGGGTCAAGAGTAATGTTATGAAAAAGGTCATAAACCTAATGAGTATAAGGCACAACACATTCATAAGAAATATGCCAAGTAATTGCTCTCATCGGCTGGTGCGTGTCCTGATTTCGTGGAGTTTGCTCCCATGGGCTGTTGTCTGGACCCACAAGCTGGGACAAATGTACACTGAGTGCACCACACAGTGATCTCTCCTCCCTCGCTACATTTTTCAGACTAATAAGAGAGTACCGAGGGTGACCATGTATTGATCAATATCTTGTTTTGCTGAGGCACCAGTGATATGAGCTGTGGTCACGTTTCAGGTGTTCTCATCGAAAGCTGTGTCTGTTGCTGTGACTTTCATCCTGGTGGTACCTGAAGAAGTGGAGCGCAGGCTTCCTGCCTGGTACTGTCCTCATGTCAGAAGCTTGATAGGAGCACATGACCCAGGGGAAAGAGTTGAGCAGGGCAGTGCTTCTTGGTGCATCAAACAAAAACTCAAACCAGCTGGTGTCACAGGGACAGGAGAGTGTCCTCTGCTCCCTGTAGAGATGAGAGACATTGAGTCCCACGGTGATTGTGTTCACTCATTTCTTGGAGTGTCCTTCTTCCACCTGAGAAATATGGGTTGCCAGCTGCTGGTAGGTGTGCGTTAGGGCAATGTAAACACCTGGGGCCATGCACAAGGTTATGTGAACCACGTGAACTATGCAAGCAATGCTGGAACACAAGAGCCTGATTGTGATTCAGCTTTGGGGTCCTAACACAAATTTCACAATACAGGCCAGCCATATAGTGTGAAGGCAGGTCTGCACAAGGGCAGGAGTGGTAGGAGGAGGATTTGGAGAACATCTTGGTGGATGGCAGCCAAGCTAAGAATGTGTTTTGTGGAATGAGAAAGAGAGAACACATTTCAACACATCTTGAATCACTCAACAGGTTAGGATAGTTTCAGGACCAGTAGTGGTGCAAGGGGTGGGTTACGCAGCCTATTGTATTTCAGCTCTGGCCCCACTGCCAGCATTATAGCAGGACTCTGCCCTTCTGCCATGGCCCAGGCTGATGAGACAGTACTATGAAAGTGTTAGGGTTCTCTCATGGGGGCTGCCCAGAGAAAGAATGAACTCAAGAAACACAACATTCATTACAAATAGAAGAGAAAATGAGAAAGCAATAGTTGATACCTATTATGGAAATCTACCTTCTTTATATAGATAGCCTCGACAAGCTTGGGCCCAGCAGAAGAACACAGAAGTCATCCTTCCCTCTCATGGAATTTGGGTGTCCCCCTTTTGTGATTCCGCCATTGTAGAATCAGTGTGGGACATGCAAAGGTAGCCCTCATTAGGTCAGGGTATAATATTGATACTCACTGATTGTGTTTGCATTTCCTCTGTAGTGAAGTCAGGTCTATTAAAAAAAAAACAACTAGTTTAGTGAGCTGTAGGCACCCTCGCACACACAGAGGTAGATGTTTACCAAGTCCTCATCTTGAGTCTTGGTGGTCTCCCGCCTCGTGTGTCCCTGGGTATCCTGTGCCCCTGTGCAATTGTGGAAGTTAACTCAGAATGTGTGGCCAGGAACAACCAAAGTTGTGCATATCTGTTCTGCTCATAGTATGTGTATGTTCCCATAGGACATCAATTCACCAGCTGGCATTTAATCATACAACACGTTAGAGTTCCAAGGTTAGGCTTCTGGTGTATTAAAATACATGAAGCCCAGCTAGAAGGAAAACTCACTACAGAAAATGCTCTATGAAGGCTCACAATCGCATTGTTCCCATGGGCTGTACACAGATGGGGCAGAGGCTGTCCAAAAGCTCATTTCTTAGCCAGGGCTGGGCAAGGGGCTTTTCAACACCTTTCACTCACTACTATGTGATTGTATCTTGTGAACAATAGGAGGTTGCCCAGGCTCAGTGGCACAGTGTGGTCGCCAGCAAAGAGGGAAGTCTCATGCAGTCTTCCCTGCATGAGGGAAAACTCATACAGCCTGCTCAGGGCAGCCTAATCTATGTGGAGAAAGCAGTGGTGTCTGCTCATTGGCTGAATTTGGACCCAGCTCTCTCCCCCATCCATATCTTCCCTTTTACAGCATGGAAGAGCAGGAAGCCTTGACCACTGAAAGCATTATAGCCGGAGTCTTGTGACATCAGAACACTTGTACCAGGTTCTGCCTCAATTTTACATGTCAAAGCAGGAGGCTGCTGTTACCATTCCCATAAGACCAAATAGAGAACCAACCCAGAAAGGTTGAGAACCTTACTTTGGGTCTCACAGTTGGAGAGGGCATTTCTGAGAATCAGACAAGGTAAGGAATTAACCAGAGTTCCCCGATGCTGTGAATCATGAGATGTGGACATTGAAGGCAAGCAAGGAACGAGGCAGATCAGATGCCCAGATGGAGCCTGGCTGACGTCCATGCCCACAGACATGCCCCTTCATTCCCTTCACCTCTGAGGCTCAGAGTTCTAAAGATACCAGGACAGGATGCAGGAGAAACCAGGGGAAGTGTGGGGAGTACTCCACAGGGAGAAAAAGCCCCAAGTGCCCAGAATTCTAGGGCACTCCCTCTCCTGGTGAGTCTGTCTTCATTCCCTTTCCCTGGGAACTAACCTAACTAGATTAACTGCACACACAACCTTTGCAAGAGTTCAGCAGCAGTGGCTGAGCATATGGGCTGCCTGTGGTCCTTCTGGAACTCTGTTTTGTCTTTTTTTTTTTTTCAGTGATGAGGAGAATGAGGTATCTGGGCTTCCAGTTAGTGTTGCAATAAAATGTGTTAGAACACAGGGTGAAAAAAACCTGGAGTACATTGGTGTTGACATTTGCACAGCAATCACTGAACTGTTTTTGTATCACATCTCTTTTCATGGGGGAGGGGGCACTGTTTAACAGGTGACTTGTCTGCTGATGACACTCTTGGGGACAGCAAGGGGCCACGTCACTTCATGTGAACCCTGCTCAGACATGTGGTATGAAGTGTGTGGGCTACATTAGTATGTGAGGTACGTGAGGGGCTAATGAATGCTAATCACTTATCAACCTCCACGGAAAACTGGGGCTACTTCACTGAGTGTTTCTCCTGGTGTCTAATGAGATACAACTTCTGTGCAAAGCCTCGCCCACAGTACCTGCAAGCATAGGGCTTCTCCCCAGTGTATGTGTTGTGGTGTAACGTGAGACCCAACTTCGATGAGAAACAGTGCCTACATAGCAGGGAAACATAGGGTTTTGCCCCTGCATGGGTCCTCTTGTGTGTGTTGAGATTGGCCTTCACCGTAAAGTGTTGTCCACACTCTGGGAAAAGATAGGGTTTCTTCCCTGAGTGTGTCCTCTTGTGTCCCACCAGAACTGATTTCTCTGTGAAGCTCATCCCACAGTCTTTGCAAACAGAGGTTTCCTCCCTTGAATAAATCCTCAGGAGGGTGATGACATCTGAAATCCCAACAAAGCTCCGTCCACCCTCCCTGCGAGCATAGGCCCTGTCCCCTGAGTGTGTGTTCTGATGTCTCTTCAACTGTGACCCACCACTGAAGCCTTTCCCACATCCTCCATGCTTGAGTGTTACACTTCTAGGCACTCCTCCTCCCACAAAAAAAAAAAAAAAAAAAATATATATATATATATATATATATATATATATATATATATATATATATATATTCCTGAATCCTCTTAATGCACTTTCTGCACTGTGTTCGGCATTTCCTGCAGAATCCTCCCACCCTCACTAGAGCTCCCTTTGGGTGCAGTGGGTGTTGTCAACGAGGCCCCTGAACGTCCCCCTCTGTCTGATCCTTTTAAGCAACCATTGTGCCCCTGTTTCAACCACTTGACCTTTATACTTGTCATTCCAGCTCTGGGGATCAGCATCTTGCTGCTGCTGACTGTGATCCTCTGAGCAGGGTTCTGCTGATTGGAGGTGTTTACTTGCAGATGTCCTCGAAGAAATCTGAGAGGGGTGACTGTGTTTCACATGTCTGCAGAGCAATTTCTTAGTGGAGAAGGCCCGAGGGCAGGATGAACAGAAGTGCATCTCTTGCTTTGTTTGTCCTGAAAGAAAAAAATTATGGTCAGTGCACATGCTGACAAGCCTGCCAGTGCCACATACTTCCTCTCCTGAATGGAGGAAGAGCCCTAAGAATCATTCTCCTTGTGGTGACTATGCAGGCTGTGTGTCCCACACAGGATTCCTTCACCGTCTAGTTTCCTTTTCATTCCCATGCAATGCATCATCTTCAGGTATGCACAAAGCCCACACCAATTGTCTTCTCTACAACGTTCCCAGACTAGGGATTTTCTAGGACCATGAGAGTCCACTTGACAACCCGTACAGATGGAACTGCAGTGACCTTTCCCGTGCATTTGTATTTTCCAGGTAGTGTTAAAGAGACAAACTAGAGGCCCCCAAAGAAAGGGGCCTCTGGTTGCTCTCTTTTCCAAAATCACAAAATCAAACTATGTCCTCCCACAAACCTCTCACCAAGTGTCCATGCCTGATTTCATTCCCCGTGAATGAATGAGTCCCTGGTAGGCCACTGCAAACTAACACACACACACACACACACACACACACACACACACACACACACACACACCACACATCACACACATCACACACACACACACACACAATCCTCATTTATACTAGTTTCTAAATGTTTCCCCAAACATGTTTCTTACCCTGCTGACTCCAACACAACCCCAATCAAACAGCAAGACTCTCCCCCTTGAAGTCAAAGTAATCTCTGAGGGGGCTCTTTACTGATATTTATTTTCCAAATATTAGCAACACCAAATCTTCAAACAGAGACACCCCACTGTCATCTGCACCTGAAGACTGCACAGTGTTTCGTCTCACTGAGAAAATAGCCTAGTGTCTCAGGTGATATAACAGGCACTGCATTTTCCAGCTGCTAGGCATCTATCTGACCACCATTCCTACTCTGTGAATCCAGACTGAGACTTGAGCGGCCTCAGCCAGCCTGAAGAACCATCTCATACTGTTCCTCCACTAACTGGTCCCTGTGTCCCAATCCTTGGCCCACAGGGAACATGGTAAACGTTATCTCCTGAGGGAGCCCTTTCCTGACCATCTGCCAAACAGCACCACCCCTTCCCCAGCCCGTTGCTCACTCACAGTGATATCTAAGCACTTTGTCCTGGATTGGTTTTCTCCAAGCACTAATCCGCATGCAATATTAGGCCCACACAAGCACGTGTACTTGGTTATCCCCGCTTCATCTGACTGTGGCTCAAGTGTACTCCAGCACCTGTTTGCCTATTAGCAATTCAATGTGCAACTAAGAAAAATGATGATTCAGTCCACATGGACATACACATTTCATTTAGATAGATAAAGGATGTTAAAAAGAAACACCAAAAAATGCTCAGGAAAAAGTGCTTTGTTCACAAAGCTGGTTGTCGCTTGTAACCTATGTTCACAGGGCAAATATGTTGGCCTATTTGTGCATGCATTGTTTAAAAATTTTGAACAAAGCTAAAAATATAAACATTGTCCCTAAGGGTGAAAGGTATATAAGCTGAACCCTTGATTTATAAGGCATCTGATTGGAAAACTTATTCAATTTACAGCGGATTTACTTATTTACTTATTCAATTTACTTATTCAATTTTACTTGGCTTCAGCGTTGGTCCATGACAATTTCTAAGGAAAGCCCTCTATTTTTGTTTGCACTTTGAAGAAACACAGTGGTGCCCCACTTGTCCCAGGTGGAAGCTCTCTCCTCCACTTACCGAGACTCCCTTGATGCCCATATGCTGGGCATACTCGTCCTCGTACCAGACCAGCAGCTCACAGCCTGACCTGACGACCTGGAAGGTTCTGTAGAAAATCTGCCCATGATATTGAAAGGCCACCAGGTTCTGCTCTTCATCATGCTGGGCACAGTTCACATACCTGGAATGGAGGCAGATGAAGAAGGGAAAGAGACCACAGCAATGAGGCCCCACTGCCTGTCACCACCAGGTGCAGCTCCTCACTGACACCTAAGGTCCTCAGGCTCTGATGTCACCCACTTCCCACAACACTCCCCGGGAACCTTCTGTTCAGTGCCTGAGCCTCTGTCAGAATGTCAGGGGAAGGCGTGGCTCCCAGACCTGCTTATGGTGCTCATCCTCCCTGGTACCATTTTCCAGAGCCCAGTTGCAGACTTAAGCTCTATGCTCAGTAGCCATGAAATGCAGTGAACTCTGCCTTCTCTAGAGCCTATCCAAATTTTCTTTCACATCATAGAACCTGGAGCTTGATCTAGACTCCACTCCCAGATTAGCTCACAACATTTAATTTCCCAGCTCAGGTTCATCTTCTCTCGACAGGTCTTTCTCCAATCTCCCCACACTGTACCTGGGGTACTTTTTCCTTGCCCCTACCAGGTGCTCACAGAGGCCTGGATCTCTCTGTGTCTTAGAGAATGAATACAGAACACTTATGGTTTACACTCTCTTTCCACGGTTACAGGGGAGCCTCTGAGGAAAGGGGCCCATGAGCATTCCTATGCAGGCCTCAGAACACAGTTCTAGTTAGAACTAAGAGTGGGATGCATTGGCCTTGTGCACTTCTCAGAAATTTGGAGCATTATAGTTAAGTGTTTCTAAAAGCAATTGCTTCCTGTCTGTCTCCAATGAGTCCTCCAATAGGATACAGGTGGTGTGAACTCACTCCTATAACCTGGAACACAGTCAGTGTCAATAGGAGTGCAGTCCAATGTCCCTGGGGATTCTCGGTTCCTGTGGCTTTTTGCTAGGGTCCGAACTTTGTTTGGCATAGGGATTCACATTTTCAGGACATACACTCTTTTTTATCTCCTTGTCTTTAAAGGTCCCTTGATTCGAAACAATACTGTGTGGAGGGCAAAGAGGAACAGAGGATTGAGGAAGATTATCGAGGGAGGCATGATGACAGGGAAAGAAACCCGGGCAAGCAGGACATGACAGGCCTCTCTGGCACCTGGATACCTAAAGACATTAGTTCATCCAGTTGGAACAGGATTTGTCCTCTCCATCCACATATTCATAGCAATGACTCCCTTTGGGGATCTATGGTAGAAAAGAAGTTAAAGGTCTTTTTCTTGTTGTTCTTAGGTGGGAAGGTAATTGTTGAAGATTGTTTTACTCTACTGACATCAAAGTCCTTTCAGCCTGCCTGGGGTTTCACCTGCCTCTTGTGGCCACACAGGAGGCAATTTGTCTGCACATCTTTGGCCCTAATACTTCTCTGACCATTAAACAGGAGCCCCATGCTCATGCAAAGTCCACTCAGTACACAGGGCTAGCCATATTGTCCCTACCTGTGTGTAGCATGGGAGGTGAGGACCCACCAAGCCACAGAAGTGGTGTGGGAAGCCAGAGAACAGGGTAAGAGAAAAACACTTCTCACCACCCAGGCATATCCACTCCTGGATGCCTCTTCACCTTGTGTGACCTGGCCCTCAAAAGGGCCAAAGCAGACACCTACTCGCAGATCAGACACCTCATTCCACACTCCAAGCCCAGCATCAGGGATGCCCGATGGTCCAATTCTCAACCCAGGGGGCACAGTGAGGGCTGAGCGATCGGGATGCCCCTTGTCCTCTGTAGCATCTTTTACAAATGCAGGGGGCCCATGCACGGGACAGCTTTCAAGGAAGAAGTCCTGACGGGTCTCACGATCTGCAGGTGAGAAGAGCAGGCAATAGGAAAGGTATAGGGCATGCTCCTGCACGTGAAGAGCTTCAGAGGCCACCCAGGAATTCACATCACAGAACCTCCATCCTCTACTCCATTCTCTGGGGGAAGGGAATTCTCCACTGGGAAAAGTGATGATTTACAGGCCAAAGGACTACATGAAATCACTATGTCGAGACACACCAAGCTATTGTGTGCAAGGGTCACTTACAGAGGTAGTCATGATCCTGGGGCTCACTGACCTCTTCATACACATGGCCCTTTCCTTCTGGTAGGCTATTCCTCTTCATGACAGTATCATTCCTTCTCCATTCTAAGTTGGAGAAGAGCAGGTGAACAAGGTTGGTGGCATCTGGAGTGTCAGTCTCCCTTTGGCCCAAAACTGCACAGTGTCCTCCCATCAATATTTCCTCCTTCCTTCCTCCCTCATTCTCTGGTAGTTTCCTCTGTCAAATTTTGGTTGAAAGAGACCAAGACATCACTCTGCCCACAGATGGTTAATTTCATTTTAATTTCTACATCTCCCCATTGTCTGGTTTCATTTTCCAACATTTACTCTTCACAAAATATTTATTGCAGGCCCATGGTGTGAGTAATGCATTAAGCCAAGGCCTGTGCATAAAACACCTAGACAGCATATGTGACATCACTGTCACAGATGCACTTATTGGGCAGTGGCATGTGTCAAGTGCTTTAAATTTAATTTAATGCTTTCAAATCATAGGTTAGCTATGTATTCTTAGTTTTGCTTTCCACATTAGCATTCAGGAGCACAGAGAATTTAAAAGGTTTGCTCAAAGCTCCAGTACAAAATTCAGTCTCAGCTCCATCCAGCCTAAATCCAGGCAGACCTGTAGTGCACTCCATACACCCAGGCTGTACACATCAGCTATTCTAGAGGACTCAGAGGCACTATAGTGTCCAAATTACTTGTGCTTACCCAATTCTCTTCTGGAGTGATCTGCAGAGATACTTGCTTCTCCAGGAGGGGACACTGGATTCTGGCCCTGCTCTGAGCCAATTCTGGTCAGCAGAATGATTCTTTCATACAATTTCTTGAACTTGGATTTATCACTAAATGTTGTCCTGGGCATTGCCTTTAATGTAAGAGTCACATACCAAAATAGCACATGCACTTATTTTAATTCTTATTACATATTTTCCCATATATGGCTTTCATCGCTACTTCAATGAGTCTTGGATATACTTTGGGAGGGTGAATATTACAGGGGGAAAAGAGGGCCTATATATATACTGAATTCAACTAGAATCCATGCCTTAAGGAAGTTTTCTTTCAAACTTCTCTATAATAGCAAGAGTGGGGGTTGTGGGATGATGATATATGGGACAACTTCTGGCAGAAACATATGTAGACGATAAAGGAAATGGCACTAATTCACAAACCTATATAACTTGGCAAGGACACTTCTACTTGGATTAGTTGGACCCCAAAGTTCTATTGGAATGAAGCTGTACCACTGGCAATGAGTCGTCTTTGGTTTCCTGATCTATAGCATGCTAATTCAGTGTTGTGGTAGCCATGACCGATACGGGTGTTCACTGACATGCTTTGTGAGCACCTAAGACCACAGTCTGAATACAGGATTATGGTCATGCTATCAATTTACTCCTCAGCTGTCTTCCATATTTGACACCTCAGGATAAATTAGCTTCCATGTTCGTTGACTCAATGTAGTTTAAATTGTAATTGTGAGATCATTCACACAGCAAATTTTCAGGGGGCCCTCAGGGCCATGAGACTTCCGAGATGAATCAGGTATGGACCAGCTTCTCAAAGAGCTCACAATGCACAGGCCAGGCAGGCTTAACAAAGGACTCCAAAGAAAAATATAGCACAGGCCTAATTAACACTCAGAGAAAGAAGCTATTACTTCTTCCTACATGGCTGCACATCGAAAGTCCATTGCAGATGGATGAGTTTCTGCTGAGTAGTGCATAACAGCTACACAGTTTTTATGGAATTGAATTCATTGTTTTTTCAATCATGATGAAACGTTTCAATCATGAAACATGATGCTCTGCAGGGATGGCAGCTACTTTCCTTGACTAGAGCCCTGTGATTCTGGGGAGCCTATACCCCCCACCATGTAGGACCATTCACTGTACAGAGAGTGTGTACACTTATAATATACCCTCAGTCAAAGAAGAAAGGTACCGTGGCTGAAATCATCAATCTGCTGAAATATATAGTAGAACGTTGGTATGATGGCATAAACATTATAAAACTGTGACAGGCTTAATTTGTTTTAAAGCATTTTAGAGGAGGTGTGGATTGGAATGCACTACCACCGATACAGTGATGTCATACAGAAAACCAAACATTGCTGTATGTTGGAAACTCTTGGCATTTTCCTAACTCTTACCTGCATTTGTACTCACGGGGAAGATTTTCTTGTCAACAGATTTTGAGAAATACTCACCCTCTGTCCTCTTCTGAAGGCCACCACAGAACATTTGACTGTAAGATAATAAAAAATCAGGGTTTCAATAGGTATGTGTTTCCAAAATCTGGAGATGCTAATTAGGTGCACAAAATTCTGAATCAGAGACTAGGACATGGCCAGTGCAAGGATGACCAAGAAATTACTTCTGAGCTGTCACTAAGGCCGATGCTTCCATTATGGGCGTTGCCTAGCACTATTCAAATACTGAATTTCAACAAAGAATTACCTGGGCTTTTCCCTTTGTTCCTAAGCTATCTCAGGAAATAAATTGGGCTTTCGGGACAAAAATATAATGAAGATCATGTATCCTTGCACATACTCCATTTGTGTAACAAAATTCTTTTTCCAATCTCACTTCCTCCTTCCACCTGTCCTGGCCAAGGCTCATGGCCCCATGACCAGCTCGTCTCCTTTATTTCTTACCTTTTCACCACCGACCTGAACCAATAGATTCTGCTCAGCCTCCGAAATTCCTAGGAACCAAGTCTCTAGTGTCTTTACCACAGCATCAAAATTTCCATCAAGTTAAATATACCACCTTGACTTCATTTGTGTTTCAAGCCCAGACCCATGAAAGCAGACCACCCCTACCTGACACTCACTCAGAAATCTAGAAAATGATGGCATGGCTGACACCAGGAAGTGATACAAAAATCAACTAGTACCACCTGTGCCCACAACCTCAACTCTCCTAATTACCACGATTAATAATTTTACCCACATGAGCCTGTGGTTGTCATCTGGCAGTCAATTCTTACAGCAGTGCTCACTGGCCAGAACAACAATGTTCCCTCATGGAGACAGCTATTTTGAAGTAGGTGTAGGGGTGTGTGTGTGTGTGTGTGTGTGTGTGTGTGTGTGTGCGCGTGTGTGTGTGTGTGTGATAAGCTTTTATGTTTGATACATTGAATGCTTGTTAATATATGTATAAGTATGCATAATTACTTTTCACACTTACAAAATTTGTATGAATAGTCCCTTACACTACAGCACTCTGACTTGCACTTTGTTTGATTGTAGAACAGCAGAGGCTTCCCTTGCCACCCCCTGAGATGCAGCCTGACCTAAATAATGCAGCTCCATGTCAGGGGGACGGCCCTGGTTCCTCTGGGCTCTCACCTTGCTGTCTCAGAATACATTCTTTTTTTTAAAATATTTTATTTATTTATTTTTCGAGAGAGGGGCAGGAAAGGAGAAAGAGTAGGAGAGAAATATCAATGTATGGTTGCCTCTTATGCGTCCCCTGCTGGGAACTGGCCTGCAACCCAGGCATGTGCCCTGACTGGGAATCGAACCATGATACTCTGGTTCACAGGCCTGCGCTCAATCCACTGAGCTATGCCAGGCAGGGCTCAGAATACATTCTTCATGAGAAGCCTCACTGTCCTCCACTGGGACCATCGTGTAAAGCCAGTGTTGACATATGAAAGCTGGAAGGGGCTCAGAGAACCTCGATAACAAACAAAAGCTCTTTTCCTGAAATTGAAGGGCTTGATGGAGGACCATCCACCACAAAGCCATTGGGATTGATGCCAATGGGTTGGCAAACATCCAGAGCACAAGATGCTGTGAGGTCTGCATTGTACATGCCAGCTCTGCTCTGACACAAAGGTGCAAAATTCACGCAGGTTCACCACAAGAGAGCTGGAAGCAGATAGAGCTACCTAAGCCAGAGCCATCCTAGTAGCCCATCATGTTTACCATGCATCAATGTTCCAGTGCCCCTCCACCACCACCCCAGCCCCCTCCCCCATTACAAAGGCTACAGAGCCAATGGTAACTACTTTTCATGTTCCTGCACAGGGTTTTCTCCCAGTTTCCCATCAATTCTCACTTTTCCCTGGTGAAGTGATCACAAATGTTATTCAGAATGTCTTTGCCATAGAGAACACAGTAGATTTCATCAGTGATTCAGTAATGTGAATGAGAATGTGAATGAGAGAGGGCCTTCTCTTCCTCATCAGTGCAAGAAGAAGGCTGGGGCCGCTGGTGGTCTCTGCTCAGTGAAGAGGAAGCTCTCTGTCCCTCTACTTCTGTCCAGGTTCACTCAGAACCCCAGGCCTTGTCCAGTTTCAGCAGCATTATTGTGAAAGGCTGAGTCCCATCATTCCCATGACTATTCCACCCCATGCCCAGAGAGGTCCATCCCATTATATGGGTGTGGGCACAGCATTGGGCAGCTATTTTACCAGAGCTGTCCCTCCGAGTAGCCTTTTCTGGTTCCTAAGAGAGGGAGCTCTGTGCTCTCTCTCATGTTTGCACTGCAGTGTTCTGTGACCCCAAATCTTGATCTCTCACACAGCCAGTGAACCCTGCATAAGGACAAAGAGTGCTGATCCGCTGCCCAGACATGTGCATAGCGCTGTGGCAGCTCTGTCCCCAGCTCTGTTCCTTGTGCATGTGATTGCTCTATGTCTTATCCTAGGTGGCCTCACACTGATCTTGACATTTCTAGTCCCTTTATACTTCCTGCCACCCTGACTTCACACATCTGCATATGCTCAGAGAGCACCAGTGCTGCTGCCAGGTGTTGGCACAATTCCAAGGCAGTGAGCTTGCTTACCAGCAAGCTTGCTTACCTTGTACCTATTGGTTAGCTCCCTGGTCCCTGGAGGCACACTCTGCCTTCTCCTGGCTGTCCTAATTAGGCCCTGTCATGTGGAACAATGTTCACACCCAAACCTAGTGCAATCCAATCAAGGGCAGAGTTTCCACCTGTCATGTCTAGTGCCTGTTGATCACTGGTGCATCACTGTGAAGAGTCCTGTTTCTTCTGGTAGAGTCCCTGGCCCCTGAGACCACCCTGGGATTTCTCCCCAGTGTCCTCACAGCAACACATGAGGCCGGGTCCTCCTTCTACATGATTCACACTGCACAAGCTAGGGGCCTAGTGACAGTGGAGATCTGGAGTAGCTCTGCGCCAGCGCTGGCCCCTACCTTTTCACAGACACAACCACTCACTGTTGGCTTCTGCATCATTCTCACTGCTTCTTCCTCAGTGCGTCACTGTGGCACAATATTAGTGTTCCTGTTCCCCAGGCCCTGAGGATGAGGATACTCAGGAAGGAGAAATGGTGGAGAGTGTTGAACATCTTTTTCCCCCTTTGGCGGACCATCCAGAGAGGAAAGAGTAGAAGCCTGCCTAAAGGGGCTAGGGAATGGTGAGGCATAAGCCACCAGGCAACACAGAGCAGCCCACTGTAGTGTGCACTATTTCCACCCTGATCCCATCATGGCTGCCTCAGGAGAAGCTTGTTCTCTAGAACAGAGGCTGCCCTGACCTTTCTGGGGGTCTGCGATGGCTATAGAAAATGCACCCTTACCAAGGTGCAAGGTGTTCTGGACTTCAATCAGAGCTATGAAGAAAAAATGTGAGAGGCTGAAGCAGTCTCCAGGAGATGGATATTTCTCACGCCTGAGGACTCAAGGTCCTTCAGGACAAGATCTGTGCCTATTCAGTCAGAGAGCATGTATACAGTGCTTATGGGGACAGGCTTTGCGACCTCTGAGGCTGAGTAGATTTGGGGCCTCTCAGTATGGGCTTTCAGTCAGCTGACACTGCGTCCTCGGGACACAGGCATTCTGGGTATCTGAGTACTGGGAGACTAGGTGTTTCTGTGGTATCAGTGGGTAGTGTGGCCCAGGGTGAGGGGATTGGGGCATGTGAGGGTGTTTGGGAGTCTACAGTCTTGAGGGATCCAGAGTTTTTCTTGGCGAGGAGTTTTGGTGTCCTTGGTTACAGTACACAGGCGGGGCCCTAGAGACTCAGCTAGAGGTTACCTGGGCCCTCCTTAGGCTGGGCTTTGAAAGTCAGGGGCTAAGGTTTTCACAAAGCAAAGTACCCCATTTACCTCTCTGTCTCAAGGAGCCCCTGCTGTGCTGCCCCTCTTGGAGGAGGGTTCCCTCAGGACTGCTGCTCTTCCGGACCTCAGAAGGCATGGTGTCACAGACGGCAAGGTTCCTGAGGGTAAGACCGCGAGGTAGCAAGCCACCAATCAGTGCTTTCGTCAGGGCCTCTGCCCACCAGTGGGTGCAAAGAGGAACCAGGAGGGCAAAGAAGGGAGTGGAGCCTCTCTGTGAGATCTGGGCTGGCACTGGTTGGAGGAAGAACCTTCCCGTCCCGCCAGGATTGGCTCTTCTGCATCTGTCGCGTGCCTTTCAGTCACCCTCAGCCAGGAGCACAGCATGGTGGTTTCTGTGGCTTGTTTTCCAGCAGCCTATGAGGGAGGGACCCACCATGCAGGAGCACGGAGCCCTGGTCCTGGTGAGGTCTTTAGGGTGGACGTGACACTCCTGCTGCCTGCCAAGTGTCCTAGTTCCACCAGACTGTAGTCAGGGTCACCCACTTTCTTCTAGGCCCCGGTGTAGACATGAAACAACTTCCTCAGTATTTAAAGGGTCAAACACAAGAACTGGAGTAGCAATTGGTCTACAAAAACCACGAGGAGAAGCTCCGATGCGAGTCAAAGATATGTTAAAATAACACAGGTCTAAAAAGGATTCAGAAAGAAGACGCGATGCAACTAAACACAAAAGAACACACACACACACACACACACACACACACACACACACACACACACACACACATAAACTGATAAATTCCAGAAGTATTTTACAGAAAAAATGGGACAGATAATTTAAGGACATGGGTCCACAGAGCAGAGTCAGTACAGCTGCTGCTGCCTGTCACAGGGTAAAATGGGGAGAAGATTCCTGGACCTTACCTTTTTTGGACCACAGAAATATAACTGTGTGTCCATGGGTTGGGAACTAGCCAACTAATGAAAATTATTCATTATATATGAAAAATTATATCTGGATTTTCTATTTGACTGCTTCTTTAATTCCTTCGTGGTTAGATCTCCATGAAGTTTGATTTTCTGGCATCCTGTTGCTTTTTGATTTGAGACTGGTCCTTATCCTCCTTTTGGTTGTGCGAGGATGCGCAGGGTTTCTACCTATGCCTCTATCTTGACCAGACACTGTCATTGTTTCTGAATCAAGGATTCTATCCCTTGCTCTCTTTCTTCCCCTTCCAGTACCACTGACATGAGAACATTGCTACATTTCATCTTGCCCCGTAGATCTCTTAAAATATCCTGCTGTTACAACATTATATTTTTTGCTGCTCTGATGAAGTAGCTCTTTTCCTACCTTGTTTCTAGCTTGCTCATTTGATCCTCTGCTTTATCCAACCTACTGATCATTCCTTTGGTATGTTCTTTATTTTAGATATGTTGTTCTTTATTTCTACCTTGTTCTTTTTCATAGTTTGGATGTCTATTTTCATCCTGTTGAGCATCCTTATTTCCATTACTTTGAATTTAAGACTATGCTATTTTGCTGATTTTCTGGAGATTCTTCCTGTTCCCTCATTTGGGGACTCTTTCTTTCTCTATGTCTGTCTGTTTCTATGTATTAAAGACCTGCTATGACTTCCAGAAGTGTGTGTGTGTCCTTCTCTAGCAGATGTCCTTTGGGTTTCAGTGGTGCAGTCTCCTTTGCACCTGAGCTGTGTGCTCTAGGAATGAGCCTTGTATACTTAAGTGAGCCCTCCTGGTGTGGTTT